>NC_133330.1:271424451-271621951 GCF_042186555.1 Aquarana catesbeiana | reverse complement strand
TAAAAGGTGTCCCTCGTTCTCATCTCAAAAAGTAGGGAGGTATGGTAAATGAGTAAGGCTACAAGACAGAATGTACAGTGCCACTCAACGTGCAAAGCCAGCATAATTACATTCCCAATGCACTGAAAATGCTCAATGTCACTTGCAAAGACTCAGAAAAACCCCTGTGACCTATTAGTAAGGTATGCATTAGTCAAATACATCCTTGTAATCACAAGGAACATGCCCCACTTGTTCGGGCTTTCATTAAGGTCTTGCTATAGTGCACCGCCATATCCCAGTTGCCTTTGTGTTTATTTTGGTGATTAAGAACTTATTGGGCTCTTTCAAATGCCTGAAAATGCTCACAGCCCTCAGAAAAGCAACCCACGGTGGATCACTTTACAGAGGGCAGTATAACAGTGGCTGTCAGGCACTTAGGTGGTGCTACAGCCACCCTCTGATGCCTGCTTTTTCATTTTTTCCTTCTTTTTTTAATTGCCAAACAGCAATTTTACATTGCAGGGTGCACCGCAAATGTTAGCCAAGCATTTGGCTTAGGGTTGCAGTGCAGCCCCATTGATTTCAAAGGGAGTAGGCAGGCAGTGCGCTCTACAGCTGAACTGCAAAACTGCTGTGGTAACTAAGGATGAGCTCAGGCGTGTTCGCAACCCACACGTGCAGAGCCCACCAGGAAGTTGGCACTGCACAGCGCTAATCACAGGCAGTGAGACATTTCTCGATCTCTGCAGCCGCGGATTGGGAAAATGTCTCACTGCCTGTGATTAGCGCTGTGCAGTGCCGACTTCCTGGTGGGCGCTGCACGTGTGGGTTGCGAACACGTCTGAGCTCATCCTTAGTGGTAGGCTGTAATTTCACAATTTTGGGGGGCTTAGCCACCTGTTTTTTATGCCCTCTCCCCAGCTGCCAGTGTGAAAGAGCTGTTTGTACAGTGGGAAGGTGTTCCTGTACATGCCCACTGTAGGAACCTTGCTGTTAATCACAGATAGAAAACGTTGATGTACTAATGTGTCAATACACTTTGAAGACTTACAACTGGTGATAATGACAAAACCACTTGATATACAGTATCTACAAGGACCACTATATTGAAAAAAATATATGCTGCACATGTACACAACTGGAAACATATATAATTATATAATTATATAGCTTTGAACCAAAAAAACTGAAAAAAGTATTACTACTACAGTTGCCAAACGCTAAATCGTTTGAAAGGAGTAGTATCTTAACCAAGTAGTAATTGCTTGAGGTGAGTACTAATGTAACAGAGAACAGGCTATATATAAAATCCCAAATTTATTAAATACACTGGCATAGCATCAGGAGTTGCAATAGCAACCCCACCCCATGCTCCAGGGGGCCCATGTGTTCTCCCTGTCACATTCAGTTTTACGCCTGGACAGAAGAGGCGGTGGGGGCTGCATATACAGAAACTGATTCCACGGTATAAGACATTCTTCTTTTGACTTCCATTGCTCCTGCTGGTAGCCCCATCATATATAGAGATATGCCATATATACAGGAACTGATCCCCTCCATTTTCCACCTTCAGCCACTGAAAGCCTGCTTCTTCTCCTTTCCCTCCCACCAGCATTCAGTGGCTGCGTGAGAAAAATGGAGGGATCAGATCCTGTATATGCTGCCCCTCCTGTCCAAGTTATTCTTATTTCTGCTGCCCGCACCCTGTGTGTGCTCCCGTTTCAGGATGGAGAGCGGGGAAGGGGCCGGTAATTATGTTATTTACTGGGCCCTTCATTTTTTGAATGAATACAGTGAGTGGTCTGTACTGATCACTCATTGTGTTCATTCTTAACCTAAGCATAGGAAACTGTGTTTCCTATGCTTCAGTTTGTGAATTAACTGGAAGCCACTCAGCACAGAGCACTTTCCATTCATTCACTGTCCAGTGCAGCTGAGGCTACATAAAAAAAGGACTGGGAAATCCCTGTCCTCAGTCCCTTTTTCTGTCTGTTTAGACACCTGATATTTTTAGACACCTGATATTTCACCAAAGCCCCCTAACAGCACTGCTAAAAAAATGGTAAAAAATAAAATTGTAAAATAAAAAAATGGTAAAAAATAATAATAAAATTAAAAAAAAAAAAAAATACTAATATCGTCCACTGCTCTACTGACTGACACTGTTGACTGCTCTACTGACACCAACCTCTGCACTACTGACATGTCCACTTTACTGACACTGTCCATACACTGTCCACTCACTTTTCTCACCTGTCCACACACTGTCCACACCTGTCCACACACTGTCCACACCTGTCCACACACTTGTCCACTACCCTAATAACTGGGGCCGAACCCCAGTGATCTTTGATCTCTTTCATGTTCAGGTAGTTCTCCACCTCTCAAAGGTTGCTCCAGGTATTCCAAGGAATTGGAAAGGCATGTCAAAATGTGGACAGTTTCTCCAAAATCTGTTGAATTACCCTCTCAATATGTAAATAAAGATCTGAAATAACTCTTATTTTTTTAAATTAAACATAAACTTTTATTGTTCAAACAAAAGTATTGTATACAAGATATACATCAATAAAGTTTCCGAGACAAACATATAGGATCACATACAGGATTGTATCAGATATCTTACCATATTTTTCCCCATGTTATGCATATTAAAACAGGTTATGTCCTATAGTATCGTGTACATTACAAATTATTTCAAATTGTACAGACTATGCTGGCTAAATCTCTGCTGCCTCTCGCTCTTTGTGTGTGATGCATAGGTATGCTGTCTCGTGAGTCGTCTTGTGTCCATTCTCCACTCACATGCAGGTTTCAGGTGTCTTAGTCCATTTGTCCCATATTTTATCATACTTTGAAGGGCACCCTCTGTGTGAATATATAAGTTTCTTATAAGGCAAAGTGTTATTAACTTCCGCTATCCAGTGGGTAATCTCCGGAGGATTGGGCCTCATCCAGACTCTAGCTATAACCCTTCATGCAGAGAAAAGTGTTTCATTCAGAAATGTTTTATTGAATTTATTAATCTCTGGATATAGAAAACAGAGAAATCTCTCTCTATCCACCTTGTCAACATAGAAGATTTGGGACAGTTGAGCAGCAATATAATATGTATTAAAGTCAGGTAGAGCTGTTCCCGCCAGGTCCTTGGGGTTTTTCAGTTTGTGCCATGAGATTTTGTGCCTGTTATTACCCCATATAAATGGCTTCATAATAGTTTCCATTAGCTTGAAATGCCTGAGCCTGAGCACCAAGTACACCGGCGAGTGCCAAACCATATATAGTATTTTGGGAAGGAGAACCATTTTTACAAGGTTTATACGTCCCATCACTCCCAACGGGAGACAAGCCCACACCTGAGTTTTTTGCTTAAGCATTTCATACAACGGAACTATATTGAGTGTCTCATAGTCAGCTAGGTCCCTTGTAGTCCGTATGCCCAGGTATTTAATAGTGTCTACTCTTTGTAAGGGCAGCATGGCTCTTTCTTTGGGCTGTGGGAAACTGTCAAGGGGTAATATCTGGGACTTGTCCCAGTTTATCCTTAGGCCAGAGAATGTGCCAAAACATTCTTTTAAGGCTAGGGCTAGAGGCAGGGATCTGTCTGAATCATCTAGGTATAATAGAGTATCATCCGCATATGTACTGATCTTTTCTATCACTTACCCCCTACGAAGTCCCTCTATCCCCGGGTGCGTACGGATGGCTATTGCGAGTGGCTCTGCCACCAGTGCATATAACAGTGGCGACAGTGGGCACCCTTGTCTCGTACCCCTGGACAAAGAGAATTGTTCAGATGGTCAGCCATTTGCCAGCACCCTCGCCATCGGGGACTGGTATAGGAGTTGCACCCATTTTATAAATTTGGGTCCAAGGCCAAACCTGCTCAAGCATGTCCATAAGTAGCTCCATTCCACCGAGTCAAATGCCTTGGCCGTATCTAGAGCAACAATCACCCTAGACCCTGTATATTCATGGGTGGCTTGGAAGTTTATAAATAGCCGTCTGAGATTGAAAGACGTATTTCTGCCCGGCATAAATCCTGCCTGGTCACAATGTATTAAAGACAGAATGACTTTATTAAGGCGGATAGCTAGCACTTTTGTGAGAATCTTAATATCTACCTGGAGCAAAGATATGGGGCGATATGACTTGGGGATCTTTCCCAGGTTTGGGAATTAATACTATGGTAGCCTCTCTCATGGACGCTGGCATTTCAGAGCCTTCAAATATGGCCTTGTACAGTTTGAGTAGTCTTGGGACCAACACCTCCAAGTAGGTGGAGTAGAACTCCACGGGTAAGCCATCCGAACCCGGGGCTTTAGACCTGGGGAATTCCGCTAAGGCCCTGGAGATTTCGTCAGACGTTAATGGAGCCTCCAACTCCTCAACCTGTTCATCAGATAACTCGGGAATTGTTAGCTCCTCTAGGAAGGATTCCATTAAGGAAGTGTCTTGCGGGGCTGTGGATGTGTAGAGCTTACTTAAGAATTCCTTAAAGAAATCTGATACTCTGGTTCTGTTACTAGTGTACCGTCAGGAGAACGTAGTGAAATCACCATGGGGGGTCTGTCCTCACAGTGCACCAGGTAGGCCAAAAGTCTCCCGGCCTTCTCTCCGTGCTCGAATGTCCGCTGCTTATGAAAGAAAAGTTTACGCTTAGATTTTTCATAGTGCAGTTGATTTAATGTCCTTGAGCACAGTTTTAGGCTATTTGCCCTATCTGCAGTGGGGTCTTCCAGGAACGCCTTCTCTGTAGCACGTAGATTATCCTCCGCCCTGACTTTAGTTATCTCTGATGTTCTTTTAAGTTTATTAATTCTGGTGGTCAGGGTCATAAGGGCATGTTTTTTATACGCTTCCCATACTATTTGCATCGGGGCAGAATCCCCATTAATCAAAAAATAATGTTCCCAGTCTGTCAAGAAGTCGTCGTCCCCTGGCAACAACGTCAACCAAAAGGGATTCAGTCCGTCACGTAGCTGGCGGGCGATTGTGTGGGACAGAGAGTGTGGCCCAGTAGGGACAGTGATCTGAGAGGGATCTAGGAGAAAATCCTGCATCCGTCAGTCTGGGGAGAAGTGTTTTGGAAACCAAAATAAGATCAATACAAAACATGGAGTGATGCGATGTGGAGAGGCAGGAGTATTCCCTAGTTGTGGGATTCCTGACTCTCCATGTATCTACCAGGTTGAAATCAGTCAAGAGTCTAGCAAATCTCGTAGGATGGGGGACACTGGCTCAGGTGTTGAGCTGCTCATTCTATCTAAGGCGGGTCTAAAACATTATTAAAATCGCCTAGCCATAAGTACTATCTGGCCGCCCAGCTAGTAACAGCTGCTTGGTGGCTCAATCCGGACACCTCCAACCCAGCTACCCAGGTCGAGACGGCAGTGCTGGGATCCCTAGAGGCGCTCAAATTTTTGCTTTTTCGAGGCCCTCGAGCCCCTTATCCTCTGACACCCTCCATGCGCACCACACTGCGTGCATGGGGGGCAGGTCTCAAATTAGAAAAATACCCTCAACAGGCAATCTCACCCAATGCTCCCCTTTGGATAAAGCCAACCCTGGAGCACATCTATAAACTACCTGAGCCTCATGCCTGGACCAAATTTAACATTAAAACGGTGGCACAGATTATCTCCAATCAATCCCTAGTTCCGCTCTGCAAACTAAACTCCGATTTTAATATACCACAGTCCTATTTGTTCCGATTCCTTCAACTCTCCCATGCCTTCAGTCACCAATTCTCCAACTCCCCTCCTCAACTAATCCAATATTCACTGGAGGACCTTCTTAGATCAGATTGTGCGAAAAAACCCACTTCTCAAATATATTTACACCTGACTGTCACCTCCCTCCCGACTATGGAAAAGCTAAGCTCTAAATGGTCCCATGACATCCCCAATTTTGACAAGGATGACTGGGATGACTTATGGGATTTCCCATTTAGTTCCCTGGTCTCTCTGAGAGATCGCCTGATCCAATTCAAGATAGTCCATCGGGCATATTTTACCCCTCACAGACTACACAAAATGAACCATGACTCCCCTCCCGGATGTTGGAGATGTGGTGGAACTCCTGGGGACTTCACCCACATCTTCTGGACCTGTCCGGCAATTGTCGGATACTGGAGGGAGATATTGGACTTTATCACACAAATCACCTCTGTGCCACTACAACCATCAATGTCAATCTGCATACTAGGCCTGGTGGAACAACTAATTCCTACGGTGGCGTGACGCACACTGGTGGGATTGCTCCTGTTCTATGCCTGTAAAGCTATAGCCCTTAGTTGGCGCAAACCAACCCCCCCTCCTCTCTCCCTGTGGAAACAATTAATTAACAATAGCTTACCTCTGTATAAAGACACATATGACAACAGAGGCTGCCCCAACAAATATAGCAAAGTCTGGTCTAAGTGGCTGGCAGATCCCTCCACCGCTTCAGAGGCCTCTCAGTAGACCCCAATCACAAAGTAGCTCCCAAGCGGGTGCCAGGTGTACACAATAATCTACAATATGCTATTTTACCATGTACAACTGCACATAGCACCACCTCATGACCCAGTAAACTGTACTGCTATGACTGATTTCATAATATATTTTTCATGAATAAGGTGACAGCGTGATTCCTGCAAGGATCACATAGACATCATATTAGACCAATGTATGTTTAACTGTTTGTTCTCTTTATCTGTTTTTGTTTCTCTTTTTAAAAACCAATAAAAAGATTTTGAAAAAAAAAAAATTGCCTAGCCATATAGCCGGAATATTAGGGTGTAGAGTCATGAAAGCAAACCCAGTGGCAATGACAGCAGAGTTAAATGGTGGAGGAACATAAAACGCCATTAGGAGTAGCAAATCTCCATGCAGCTTAGCCTTTAAAAATATATATTTACCCAGCAGGTCAATCTCTGAATCCTGGAGCTCAAAATGTGTGGTCCTGGCAATTAAAATCGATACCCCTCGTGAGTGTGTGGTGTGTACTGAATGGAAGGCCCGCCCTATACATGGCCGCTTAAGTGCCTTGTGTGTAAGGCCCTCAGCGTGTGTTTCCACCAAAATAAACACATCATCCCTCTGTTTTTTAAGCAGCGAAAACACAGCTGATCTCTTTATTGGATCTCTAATGCCACAAATATTCCACGTTAGCAATTTCAGGGTGGCCATCAGGGGATGTGAAGATGATGGTGAACTCCAGGATCCAGATACCCCCTAATTATCAACACATTGGTACATAGTGTACAAAAAGAGACTGTTATCAATAACACTATAGGACTACTATGACAATATGAACATTTGGTTAGGGCATAGCAAGATAGTATGTCTCGTAAGGTTCTTAAACCCCAAACCCCCCACCCCGCCCTGCACCTTCCGGAACTGGTGCGAGCATTTATCCTGAACTGCCAACATGGCTTAAACAATGTCCAACCTGTGGAGGAAAAGTTATATCATAGCAGAATTAATGAGGCAGTCACTGAGACTAATATAATAATTAGCCTAGGAATATAAAGAGTGTATACAGCGTAGCAATGATGTGTTTGTTCCATTTCAGGTCGTAAACTTTGGTGAGTGGGGCAAAATTACGTTGTGTAACGTTACACATTACAGGACTTGGCTCACGTTACATAGTGAGTGTTCCAAGGAAGATACTCTCTCTGCCGGTAAGAAATGGGGACCATCTATCTTGGGACGGGTAAAAGGATCTATTCGACCCTAATATTAGTGGGCCAAGCAGACATTGTGTTCCATCAAGTCAAAGCCGGGAATAAGACTGTGATGCTATAGTGCTTTGGGTATGCTTGTACAGTGACCCCTCGTTCTTCAGCCTGATATACCCTCATGTGGATGTATAGCATTAGCTAGGCCAATCCTTGTCGGACAGACTCCCCCCCACTGTTGTGTTCCAGAGGATCTTTTAGGTTAGGAAGGGGAGTGAGGTGAAGGTGTGTGACTGTATTATCCAGCAGAGCATGACAGTGTGAAGAGAATAACCGGGTCTAATCCGGTCCAATGTAAATCAGTCCATTGGCCCCTCTGGGTTGCGGAATACACAAGGCAGCCCACACAGTCCAAAAGCATATTGCTAGCTCCCCTCTTTAAGTGTTTCTGGGGGGCTGTTCGGGGTTTGACCATGGGGGAAAACTCTGAGGGGCCTCGAGGTGATTCAGGGCGAGAAAGGAGCAGTATATTTACTTATCTGTGTGCTTCTCTTTGCTCCAGCCACGCAATGGCAGCCTCTGGATCCTCGAAGGAATGGGCTCTGTCTTCTCCCTCTACTTGGAGGCTAGCTGGGAACAGCATTGCATACTTCATATTCTTGATGCGGAGGCGCCTCTTGACTTCCATAAATGTGCACTTTCTACGCTGCACCTCCGCTAAAAAGTCCGGGAAGACGGCGACCATTTTGTTTCCAAAGGGAATGTTGCCCCTCTCCCTGCTGAGACAAAGTATATCATCTCTGTCTCTGAAATTAAGAAATTTTGCTATAAATGTGCGCGGGAGTGCTCTTGGTGGTGGTAGTCTGCCCGACAGGTGGTGTGCACGTTCAACCACGAACGTAGGTGAGAACGATTCTCTCCCATATGTGTCGCAGAGTAATTTTTCCAGAAACGCGGGGGGGGTCTTTCCCCTCCACCCCCTCAGGGAGTCCAACAAATCTGAGATTACAGTGTCTGAGCCTGTTCTCAATGTCGTCCTGCTTCTGTAGTAACTGACTCACTTGGAACTGCAGATCCCCCATGGAGTTCTGAAGAAGGGGGAGAGAGTCCTCCATATTGCTCAGCCTGGTCTCAGCTTCAGTGACCCTTCCCTTCAGCTTCTGAAAATCTTGCCTTACTAACGAAATGTCCACCTTTACCTCTTCAACCCGCGCTGTGAGGGTGGTCTGGCAGGCTGTGATATCTTCTTGGCATGAAGTGATTGCCTCCAGCACTCTCGCCGTATCTGTCCCAACAGAAGGCTCCTCTCCCTGCGTGGTGCCGCCATCTTGACCCGGGGAGTCAGTGTCTTGTCGGCGGAATTGTCCCAGCTTTACAACAGCTGGAGTTGCTTTCTTTGGCGGCAACATGTCCCCTAAGGATTCCTGGTGTGTCGGCAGTGGTTTGTGGGTCTTTAGTTGCTTTTGTGGTCTCAGGATACACTGAAAGGATCTACGTCCGGCGGAGCTCTGTCTTTTAGCATCCTATTTCATGCCGCTCCAGGCCACGCCCCTGAAATAACTCTTTAGCCACTTGGAGTAACTTGGAGTATCTTGGTGCCTGATGGGAGTATCTTGGCACGGGGTGGAAGCGATGGGTGGTAGTGGGGGGGGGGGGGGGGCAGGTCAACCTTTGCATTGCAGCCCACAAGCTTCAAGCTACACCTCTGATTAAATGCATCTAAAAAACATAGAGTTATGAATAACATGCATGCCTATTAGTACAATATTAATCTTCATAATCATTATATAAAAATAAAGAGAGATTTACACAGCACAGTTTCAGAAAGCATACCCAACCATCTTCCATGTTAGGAGCTCTGTGGCACATGAGTGCATTCGATCACATACAGCTCAAATAAGGGGACACATTCCATTTTGACTTTAGCACAGTTATTGAGTTTGCTGGATGGCATTACTACTTAGCCTGTAGCCTTCACCTTTGTAACAATATTATATCTCCTCAGAAGCAGGCAGCTTCTACTGCAGACCCAGCAGACATGGGGAGTTGACCTCCTTCACAGTAGTCAAGCAAAAAGGTGAAGAGAAAGCCAAACTAATTATCTCTGCAACAAGTTAATAAATGTGTTAAATATACAATGACATTTAACAGCTGTCAAGTGGGAGAGAATAGCTTTACCTACCCCGCTAACACTCTGCTCAGGAGCTGACTTGCCACTGAATATTAAAACAAAGTTTATTCGTACAGAATGGCACTCAGATGCTTTTTATCTTTGTTCCACCCACTCTGAAATCATCTTTTTGTTTTTCGCCTCATTTCTTTTGTAATGACTTGAGAAAATTAAAATTTTATAAATGTGTTGTGTTGTTCTCTTCTGTCACTTCTGGCATAATGGCTAAAAAAATTACTATTGTCATTTCAGCATATTGTAAGGTTGTTTAGAAAATCAGGATACTGATTAAATAAAAGCAGCTATATGTGTGAACTAGAATTGCTTCTACTGATCCACGGTGTGATATAGTCTATGCATCAAACATACAGTAAGTACATTCACCCTGCATGTAACATCCAGTGATCATCTAGTTGTATTTTTTTTTTAACCATTGCAGGTACCTATGGACCTATGGACCTTTTTTTTTTTTACTCTCCTTCTGAAAACCCCCATTGCCTGGCTGTCATACTTGACTTTCTATTTCTATAGCTTAGGCCTTATTCACAACTTTGCATTACAATAACACAAGCTAAAATAGTAATGTGCAAACTACAGTACATTGCTGTGCCGCTCATTCTAAATGGCACCTTGACTCAAAATGACATTAGCGGGAATGCACTCTCATGGTCATGCACGTGCCATGTATTGCGGTGTGCTGCATTGCAAACAAAGGGTTTTGTTTTCAATTATTTCCTAGTGTGTTAAAAAGGAACTGCAGTCTGCTCACATAATATGTAATAAAAAACCTCTTTGCCATTCTGAAGCTTTCCTCTAACCACTTTGCATATTATTTAATATACTGTAATTATGTACTTGCCAAATATGCTGCAGAAATCTCCATCCACTAAGTCTGGCTGCAGCCATTTTAACTGTGGGCAGCTGAAGCTGCTGCCTGTTCACTTCCTGGATTTACACAGACACACACCTCAGCTTTCATTGGCCCTTATGACTCACCCCCCTCCCTTCCTGGCAAACTCTCACAAGAGAGCTGTGCATGATGTTATAAGCCTAGACCAGTGATGGTGAACCTTGGCACCCCACATGTTTTGGAACTACATTTCCCATGATGCTCAACTACACTGCAGAGTGCATGAGCATCATGGGAAATGTAGTTCCAAAACATCTGGGGTGCATCACTGGCCTAGGCTAATGACCAGACAAGAAACAGTAAGTGGGCTGTATAAGGTATTTACTGGCCGAAAAAAAATGTTTTACTATTCAAAGCTAAAACAACAAGGGCAGAAGATTTAATAGATGGAAAGTTGAAAAAATGACTGAAGGTCAGCTTTAAGATACACTGCAAATTAGCTTAATTAGCTTGAAGTGAACAGGCTGTCTAAATGCATAGTGACAAGTTGCAATAATGCATGTAGTCTGAATGATCCTTAACTGGCTCAGAAAAGCATTCAGATAAGGACTTCTGACCTTTGATCTACATACTTGTTCTGGGCCAGTGACTAAAAATAGGGATGAGTTGAATGAATAAGGAATGATCATGTGCTCGGATTAAACATTCACTGTTTGTACATTTAATGCTGAAAGTTTAGGGTATTCGGCATTGAGTAACATCATAGCTTCCTGCTGTCAGTGGTTGCTAAGGATGCAGTGGCTGCCATGTGCTTGCTGTTCGTGAGGCCTCAGGTGGGCAACCTGAGGGCCTGGATGCTGAAGCTACACAGTGCTGATTGATCTAGTCTGGTGTCACTGGAGAAAGGTGTCAATTGGAATTTGAAAGGAGGCCACCAACTGTCCCTGGACATTTTGTGAGTACAGACTGCTCTAAGAGATCTTAGAGATGTTTGGGCTGCTGCCACCCCACTTGTGTTAGAGAGTCAGCTGTGTGTTTGTCCAAAGGTGACATTGTCTGGTGTCCTGAAGAATTCAGTCTTCTATGTGAAGGGACTCTGCTCCTGTAAAGAGGAAAGAGGAAGTCTGCATTTAAAGCGGAGTTCCACCCAAAAGTGGAACTTCCGCTCATCGGATTCCTCCCCCCCTCCGGTGTCACAGTTGGCACCTTTCAGGGGGGAGGGGGGTGCAGATACCTGTCTAAGACAGGTATCTGCACCCACTTCCGGGAATAGACTCCCATGGGAGTCATGCCCCCTCCCGCACTCCCCCGCTGTCTCCTGGGAAAGACACAGGTCCCAGGAGATAGTGGGAACCATTAAGAAAGCGCAGCGCAACTCGCGCATGCGCAGTAGGGAATCGGAAAGTGAAGCCGCAACACTTCACTTCCTGATTCCCTCACTGAGAATGGCCGTGGCAGCACCCGAGGATCGAGGGACGGTTCGGTCTCGGGTGCCGACATCGCTGGACCCTGGGACAGGTGAGTGACCTTATTTTAAAAGTCAGCAGCTGCAGTATTTGCAGCTGCTGACATCTAAAGATTTTTTTTTCGCAGGACTCCCGCTTTAACTGTTTCCACTGCAAAGCCAAGTCCACAGTTTGCTATATGCAAGGACTTCTGCTTAAGCTTTTCAGAAAGGTGATTGTTGTACCTAATCTGCACATAGCTCTGTTTTTGGAGTATCCAACTTAATTTCCTCAACCCTATCCCAGTTACTCCAAAACTAAAAACAACAAAAAGAATACCCCTAGACTGTTTTTTTTTTTAAAGTGACTGAGCGTGTTCCTGGCTGCGGGGCAATCCATTGGCAAAGAACCTAGGTGAATTTACAGCTGCTCCTTCCGGGGTAGCACTTAATTTGTGTGCTCTGAAATTGGTACCTGGGTTGTCAGCGCTACATATTTACCCTTTACTCATTCACATGGTGGGGGTAGTTGCTAGGTGCCCCATAAAGGGGCCTTCCAGATTCCAAAAAGCCCCTTGCCCACAGATCCCCACATCCACCAGGTTAGAGTTGTGGGGAAGAAGTCCTTGTCCTCTCTAATCTGGGAACAAAGTATCCCCACTCTCCGATACTGAGGGCATATGATCTGGTGTTATTCAGTCAGGAAGGCCACACACTTGCCCCCCCTTCTGGATAGCCAGGTTGCATGCTTGGATCAGGGTCTGTTGAGGATTTATGGGGGACCCCCATGCCCCAAGTGACATTTTCAAAGAAGAAAACTGAAATAACATTTCATGCTGGCTTTGTCTTTTTCCTTTTCCTTCCTTCCTATTGAAAACAGCTTGGGGATCTCCCAAAGATCCTCCAAAATACTTACCTGACCCTTTAGAGTCTGGTATGTATCTTGGGGGCTTCCGTGTCATTTTTTTCTCACAGTATCTCACAAAAGTGAGTACACCCCTCACATTTTTGTAAATATTTTATTATATCTTTTCATGTGACAACACTGAAGAAATGACACTTTGATACAATGTAAAGTAGTGAGTGTACAGCTTGTATAACAGTGTATATTTGCTGTCCCCTCAAAATAAATCAACACACAGCCATTAATGTCTAAACCGCTGGCAACAAAAGTGAGCACACCCGTAAGTGAAACTGTCCAAATTGGGCCCAAAGTGTCAATATTTTGTGTGGCCACCATTATTTTCCAGCACTGCCTTAACCCTCTTGGGCATGAAGTTCACCGGAGCTTCACAGGTTGCCACTGGAGTCTTCTTCCACTCCTCCATGACAACATCATGGAGCTGGTGGATATTAGAGACTCTGCGCTCCTCCACCTTCCGTTTGAGGATGCCCCACAGATGCTCAATAGGGTTTAGGTCTGGAGACATGCTTGGCCAGTCCATCACCTTTACCCTCAGCTTCTTTAGCAAGACAGTTGTCATCTTGGAGGTGTGTTTGGGGTCGTTGTGTTGGAATACTGCCTGGTGGCCCAGTCTCCAAAGGGAGGGGATCATGCTCTGCTTCAGTATGTCACAGTACATGTTGGCATTCATAGTTCCCTCAATGAGCTGTAGTTCCCCAGTTCCGGCAGCACTCATGCAGCCCCAGACCATGACACTCCCACCAACATGCTTGACTGTAGGCAAGACACACTTGTCTTTGTACTCTGCACCTGGTTGCCGCCACACACGCTTGACACCATCTGAACCAAATAAGTTTATCTTGGTCTCATCAGACCACAAGACATGGTTCCAGTAATCCATGTCCTTAGTCTGCTTGTCTTCAGCAAACTGTTTGCGGGCTTTCTTGTGCATCATCTTTAGAAGAGGCTTCCTTCTGGGATGACAGCCATGCAGTCCAATTTGATGCAGTGTGCGTATGGTCTGAGCACTGGCAGGCTGCCCCCCCATCCCCTCAACCTTTGCAGCAATGCTGGCAGCACTTATGCATCTATTTCCCGAAGATCTATTTCCCTATTTCTGGATATGATGCTGAGCATGTGCACTCAACTTCTTTGGTCGACCGTGGCAAGGCCTGTTCTAAGTGGAACCCGTCCTGTTAAACCGTTGTAGGGTCTTGGCCACCGTGCTGTAGCTCAGTTTCAGGGTCTTGGCAATCTTCTTATAGCCTAACTAATCTTTATGTAGAGCAACATATCTTTTTTTCAGATCCTCAGAGAGTTCTTTGCCATGAGGTGCCATGTTGGACTTCCAGTGAACAGTATGAGTGAGAGCGATAACACCAAATTTAACACACCTGCTCCCCATTCACACCTGAGACCTTGTAACACTAACGAGTCGCATGACACCGGGGAGGGAAAATTGCTAATGGGCCAAATTTGGACATTTTCACTTAAGGGTGTACTCACTTTTATTGCCAGCAGTTTAAACATAATTGGCTGTGTGTTGAGTTAATTTGAGGGGACAGCAAATTTACACAAGCTATACAAGTTATACAAGCTGTACACTCACTACTTTACATTGTATCACAGTGTCATTTCTTCAGTGTTGTCACATGAAAAGATATAATAAAAATATTTACAAAAATGTAAGGGGTGTACTCACTTTTGTGAGATACTGTATGTGTATATATTTTTTTATAATCTATGTTGTAAACCTTTATTAGAAATGCACATTATATCACGGTTGCGGTATTCTCACTGATGATGGTTTTCCATATACCGTACTTATCAGCGTATAACACGCGCCGGTGTATAACATGCACCCCAAGTTTAGGAGGGAAGTTTAAGGAAAAAACTTTTAGGAGGGAAGTTTAAGGAAAAAAACTTACATTTTAAATACCCATCAATTCAGCCTTATCAGTGTCCATCTGCAGCCTTCCCCAGTGTCCATCTGCAGCCTTTCCCAGTGTCCATCTGCAGCCTTCCCCAGTGTCCATCTGCAGCCTTTCCCAGTGTCCATCTGCAGCCTTCCCCAGTGTCCATCTGCAGCCTTCCCCAGTGTCCATCTGCAGCCTTCCCCAGTGTCCATCTGCAGCCCTGCCCAGTGTCCATCTGCAGCCTTGCCCAAAATCGCAGCATGATAGTTTTTTAAATTTTAGCGCCGCCGAGATACACAGAGCCGGATGTCCTGTATATTCGGCTCCTCTCGGCTCCTCTTGCAGTCCCATCCCTTGGCCCAGCTCCTATGATGGACACAACACTGGTCCAATGGCGGGACATAAAGGCTAGGAGGCGGGACTGGGCGTGATTGCGAGCGGAGCCTAGCCGAGTACACAGTACACTCGGCTCGGCCTATTTCGGCGGTGCTCGCTCCTCTACCCCTCAGAGAGAGCAGGGATCTGCGTATAACACATACCCATGATTTTCCCCTCATTTTAAGGGGAAAAAAGTGTGTGTTATACGCCGATAAATACGGTATTTATATATGCACATATTTATTTTTTTATAATAGGTTACAACTGGAATGCTCTCTATGGGATGTTGAAGGGTGATTGCATCTTGTATGGCTGTCTCTCTAACAATAGGATGAAGCTATGCAAATTTCTGTTTTTAAATTCAATTGTCTAATGAGTACCGAATTGATTCCTGGTGTATGAAATGTGTCTATATAGTTACATAGTTAGTAAGACTGAATAAAGACACCAGTCCATCCAGTTCAAAATGAGTGAGTGTGCGTGTCTACAATTATCCCTATCCCTGTACATTACACCTCATTAAGATCTATTATATTATTATTTATTTAAGGTACCCATATAGCGCCATCAATTTACACATACATCGCACACTTACATTGATCCCTACCCTCAAGGAGCCCACAATCCAAGGTCCCCAACCCACATTCATACACTAGGGCCAATTTTGGACAGAAGCCAATTAACCTCCCAGCATGTCTTTGGATATAAAGAAATGTATATCTATTGCCATTATATGTCTGTTCTAACCTGAAGAAGGGCGCAAGTTTTACAGTCCAAAACTGTTGAACTGGAACTGGAACAATATGCAATTTATTTGTCTATGAATATACCTAAATAAATCGTTTTAAGTGCAGCAATCCTTGGACTCCTTTCTATATGTGACCATTTGGGAATGCCTGATTGCATGCACTGGAAGACTGTCATGGTGCTGCTTGCCTCACCTTTAAGCTATATATATATATATATATTGTACAAAGGCGCCACTGAAAAGAATTGGGCATTTATAATGCTTCACTTCCTAATTAAAATCATTGCCCCTGGCCAAATAGAATTTTTTATTTTTTCTCTTGCAATAATACATGCCCCCCAGGTCAGTGTCCAGCCCCTATGTCACAATCCCTAGCCTAATAGCCAAAAAATGTATATTATTTATTTGTTTTTGGGTTTTGAATTCAGTATTTGAACTTATCTAATGTTTGCCGAACCATGCTTGAACTGAACCCCGGCACATTTGGCTCATTACTACTGAAAATGTACTAAAGCTAGAGGGTCAGCATGAAAGCTTTGAAACTGGTGTTTTCATAATAAGGTCAGCAGTGGCAGCCCCTATACCTGTTTCATGACAGGTTTACATTCTATGCATTAAGGTAAAAACCTTCTCTGTGCAGCAGCCCCCCCAATACTTACATGAGCCCCATCTCGATCCAGTGATGTGCAAGAGAGCCTTGGCTCTCTGGGCACTCTCCGTCCTCATTGGGTGAGAAAGTCAGAGCCAGTGAGGCAATGAGGAGAGAGGGGGCCGGGCCGAGACACAGCTCTGTGTGTAAATGGACATGCATAGCCATGGCTCAGGAACAAGCCTGCTAGGGTGCCCCCATTGCAAGCTGCATGCTCTGGGGTCACTCGGCGGGAGGCAGGGGCCAAGAGCGGCAGCGAGGGAAGAAGAGGATCGGGGCTGCTCTGTGCAAAACCACTGCACAGAGCACGTGAGTATGACATGTTTATTATTTTAATTTTAAAAAAAGCCTTTATTATTATTTAAAAAAAAACATACAAACACTATTAAATATGAGAGTAATTCAGTAACATCTATTGAGGATAACTACAGGCGCACTTAATAGTGAATTTCTCAGTTCTGTTATTGTAATGTATTAGCATAATGAGACAATTGTTTATTATAAATATGCATATAGTAAATGTTCTCTCCTTTTGATGCACAGCTGAAAATAGCATCTTTACTATACAAATCTCTACTTAAAAATCCAGTTAGGCAGCTGCTCTGAATTATTCTACGTCATTCTCTGGCGCTCAGCTTGTATTCTGCATGTGACTCTCCTTTATGACTGGTTCTACTGCAGAATTCTTGCTGAGCACTTTCCCTCAGGAGACAGCATAAGCATAAGCAGGCTCCACATCACCAACCCCAGCAACAGATGCTCAAGTATTTCACTGGCATGTCAAGCCAAAAGAGAAGTGAGGCAAAAAAAGGTCAGCAACATCTGTAAGTGGAATGGAGAAATCTTTAAAGAGGAATTTTCCCCTTACAGAAATGTTTAGTAATGCCAGTCTACAAACAGATACTAGGTGCAGTATTTGCAGTTCTTAGCACACCCCATTTTTCTTTCCCTCCTCATTCTTCTCACAGTGGTCATTTTTCCTAAGGCCAGAAAAACCCATCTCCCTTTACTTCTGGAAACTCTGCCTAGAACGCTTGGTATGCCTTCTGGAACACATGACAGGAACTTCCCAGGATGCAGCTGTGAGGCCAGGTTTAAATCACCAGTGCCTCTCTCAAACAGGAAGTGGAAAAACAATAACTGTAACTAAAGGCACAAAATGATTGTTTAACCTCTCGCCGACCGCCTCACGTAGGAGTACGGCAGCAGGGAGCCTCTCCTGCGTTGGATCACGTATCTAATACATGATAGACATGTGCGATTAGTTTCGTATGAATCGAAAATCCGTACGAATTTCTGTAAATTTGTATATTCGGGAGGATCTGAAATACGAATTGCTATGCTTCCGAATTTTGTACGAAATACAAAATTTCATTTACGAATTTCGGATCCAATTTCCTAACGAACATTCGTAATTGGTACGAAAAGTTAACGAACCTAAAAGTCAAAAACCCAGGAAGTCAGCACAGCACAGGGATGGTGGGAGCCCTTCATAATGATAAATTCATCTGAACGAACATTCGTAATTGTTATGAAAAGTTAACAAACCTTTTGGACACGATTACAAAATACGAATTAATTCTAATACGAAACGGAACGAAACAAAACAAATTTATTGACGGCGCACATGTCTAACACACGATCCAGCTTTTTCCGAGTGATTAGTCACAGCACAAGCCATACAGCAGGTCCTGGCCAATGATTGCCGGCCGGGACATGTCTGTGATGTAAACAACACAGAGCTCTGTCCTATCAGTGGGGATGTGCCAGTTTTTGTTTCCCTGTAAAGCGCCAGTTATCAAAATTGCCAGGAAGGAGTTGCTGATTAACCAGCCTGGGATTTGGCTCATCTGCACTGCGGAACAGAACAACTCAAGATACGTGACCAGAAATTTAAAGTGGTTGTAAAGGCTGAAGGTTTTTTTCCCTTCATGTATTTTGTGCATGAAGGAAAAAAAAAAGAAAGAAAGAATAAGTAAATAAGTTATGCCAATTTCCTCCCTGGATGAAATAAACACCCTGTCTAAAAGCATTTTTTTGCTTACCTAAAGCTGTGGTGCAGTGACGCTTAGGCCTTGAGCCTTTTTCTGTTTTACTTCCTGCATAGGTCTTACATTTGACTGTTCACGTCTCTGCATGTATGACATGGACACTTCCTATTGGTATACCTCCCAACTTTTTGAGATGGGAATGAGGGACACCTATGAGCAAAAGTATGCAGGCATAGGACACACCCCTTGCCGCACCCCCCCTAAAGAAGAATTGTACAAAATAAACAAGATTAGTTAAAGATTGGTTAAACCCACAAGTGCTTTTTTTTTACCACTACTATTCCTTTATATTGGCTTTTGGAATTTACAAATGCAACAATTTAGAAATCAGATGAAAGGTTTAGCGCTGTAAAACACTTTTTGATCGATAAAAAGTGCATTTTATATACATTTATATTAGGGTTGTCCCGATACTGATTCTAGTATTGGTATCGGTACCGATACCGAGCATTTGCCCGAGTACTTGTACTCGGGCAAATGCTCCGATGCTTCACCCGATACCTGGACAGTCAGGGTGATGGGTGCGGAGGGGGAGTTACAAGCACCGATTTCAATAAAGCCTGACAACCATTTCTCCACTTCTCTCCCCCCCCTATCAGCTGCTTTAGTGAAATCTACACAGCGGTGATCAGTGCTTGTAACTGCCCCCAAAGCCGCACCGATCACCGCTGACTGTCCCTGTATCCTCCTTCAGTCCCCCTCCGTGCTGCTGTCCCCCTCTGTTCTCCTCCGTGTCCCCCTCCCCCCTCTGTTCTGCTGTCCCCCTCTGTTCTCCTCTGTGCTGCTGGCCCCCTCCGTTCTCCTCCTCTGCCCCCTCCGTGCTGCTGTCCCCCTCCGTTCTCCTCCGTGTCCCCCTCCCCCCTCAGTTCTGCTGTCCCCCTCCGTTCTCCTCCGTGTCCCCCTCCCCCATCAGTTCTGCTGTCCCCCTCCGTTCTCCTCCGTGTCCCCCTCCCCCCTCAGTTCTGCTGTCCCCCTCCGTTCTCCTCCGTGTCCTTCTCCCCCCTCAGTTCTGCTGTCCCCCTCCGTTCTCCTCCGTGTCCCCCTCCGTTCTCCTCCGTGTCCCCCTCCCCCCTCAGTTCTGCTGTCCCCCTCCGTTGTTCTCCGTGTCCCCCTCCCCCCTCTGTTCTGCTGTCCCCCTCTGTTCTCCTCTGTGCTGCTGGCCCCCTCCGTTCTCCTCCTCTGCCCCCTCCGTGCTGCTGTCCCCCTCCGTTCTCCTCCGTGTCTCCCTCCCCCCTCAGTTCTGCTGTCCCCCTCCGTTCTCCTCTGTGTCCCCCTCCCCCATCAGTTCTGCTGTCCCCCTCCGTTCTCCTCCGTGTCCCCCTCCCCCCTCAGTTCTGCTGTCCCCCTCCGTTCTCCTCCGTGTCCTTCTCCCCCCTCAGTTCTGCTGTCCCCCTCCGTTCTCCTCCGTGTCCCCCTCCCCCCTCAGTTCTGCTGTCCCCCTCCGTTCTTCTCCGTGTCCCCCTCCCCCCTCAGTTCTGCTGTCCCCCTCCGTTCTCCTCCGTGTCCCCCTCCCCCCCTCAGTTCTGCTGTCCCCCTCTGTTCTCCTCCGTGCTGCTGTCCCCCTCCGTTCTTCTCCTCTGCCCCCTCGATCTTTCAGGATGGAGAGCAGAGGTAGAGGCCAGCAAATCTGGCTCCTTCCTTTTCTGAATGAACAGTCAGTGATAACTGACTGTCCATTCACAACTGAAACATCGTAACCTGTGTTTACGATGCTTCAGTTTATGAATGAAGAGGAGCATCTGTCTCCTCTCCATTCATTTTCAGTGCAGCTGAGGCTGCTGAGAAGGGGACTGGGAAACGTGTCCTCAGTCCCTTTCCCTGTCTCAAAGGGGAAATGTCAGGGGTCTATTAGGACCCCTGATATCTTACCAAAGCCCTCCAACAGGTCTAATAATAATAAAAAAAAAGAATTGCAATAAATAATAAAAAGAAATTAATTGTAAAAAATAATAAAAAATAAAATAAAAAAATACACTGACACTGTCCACCCCCCCCCCTTAAAAAAAGAAAGCATTGTAAAAAAAACATAACAAAATAAATTGTAAAAACTAAATAAAATTAATTGTAAAAAAAATTGTAAAAACAAAAACTACTGACACACGTGCCACTGTCACATGACATTAAAAAAAGTATCGGTATTTGTACTCAGTCTTAAAAAAGTGATATCGGGACAACCCTAATTTATATAGATCAGACCAAAATGAGGGACAAATGAGAAGGAATGAGGGACAGAGGGACATTGCTCCAAATCAGGGACAGTCCCTCCAAATCAGGGACAGTTGAGAGCTATGCCTATTGGCTGTCTAGCAGCAGGGTGCTCTCAGGATCTCGAAGAGGAGTGACATCACACAAGGGGACAGTAGGAGACCATCGGTCTCATATACATCAACAGCATTGGATTAGCAGACCCCGACACCTACAAACTGCACCGTTAAGGGATCTGGACAGGGGACCTAGGTCCATATAACTTGCTTCCCCATGTAATCACAGAAAAAAAAAAACACTTGCAAGATGGGCTAGAGTGAGGGGAGGGGGGGTTAAAAATGATCCCGGAATAAGGCTTTAATGGTGTATTCATTGATTTGGATGAATGTTCTAATTCCTGGTTCGTTGCTTTCTATAAACACCCCACGAAATGTGCAGTTCTCTAAGATGAATGGTTGCCTGGGGCAGGATACAGGCACCTGATCACTTCCACTACACTTGTAATGATTATGTTTGCACACATCTATTCCACAACATCACATTGAAATAATTATGTTGCCTCCAACATCAGCTTGTTTCTAATTATTTTTAGCATTTTACATGAGTTGTCTCAGGAGCCAAAGTACCAGAAAATTGCCAATATTTATAGTCAAGCTTATGCTGACATTTAGCGCATGAAATGTTAAATATTTAACAGAAACTGTAGTCAATTTTCAGTGCATACTTTCTGAGCCATAAATAATAAGCTGAAAATAATTGTAACGCATTAATAGAGAATCTGTTATTTTGCCAAAGTGATAGGTTTTGTCAGTAATGCCCTGTACACACGACCGGTTTTGCCATCGGAATAAACTCCGAAGGTTTCTCCGACGGAATTCCATTCAAGCGGTCTTGCCTACACACGGTCTAACCAAAGTCCGACCAAAGTCTGACCAAAGTCTGACCGTCAAGAAGGCGGTGACGTACAACATGTACGACGGGACTAGAAAAAACACGTTCAATAGCCAGTAGCCAATAGCTTCCGTCTCGTACTTGCTTCAGAGCATGCGTTGTTTTTGGTCCGTCGGAACAGCATACAGACGAGCGGTTTTCCCGATAGGAATTGGTTCCGTCGGAAATATTTAGAACATGTTCTATTTCTAGGTCCGTCAGAATTTTCAAAAAAAAAATTCCGATGAGGCACACACGATCGGAATATACGATAAAAAGCTTCCGTCTGACTTTTTCTGTCGGACATTCCGCTCGTGTGTACGCGGCATAAGACTTACATACTGGAAATGACGCAACCGGATAAGACAGTGGGTACATGAACGCTGGTGTCCTATTCGGTTACGTCATTTCTGGTCAGTGGAACAAACGCTGGCTCCAGGAGTCAGAATAGTGGTGTTCACATATCTTTACTGCTGAAAATACCAGATGTTGGATTGAGGCACAGATTATCCACTTGTCAAGTGCCTCTCATAGAAGTACAGAGGCAGAGCGGCTCTCCTATGCTGGATCACATATCCAATACATGATCCAGCACTTCCAGGTAGGGGGCACGTGCATGCTGTGATTAGTCACAGCACAAGCCAATCAGCGGGTCCCAGCCAATGATTGACTGCTAGCACCCACTGATCGAAAAACAGTATGCCAAGACAGAGCTCCGTGAATGTAAACAATACAGAGCTCTGTCCTGTCAGCAGGGATGTTCAAAGCAGGGAATTAAAACCGGCACATTTATTGGTAAAAACAGCACACAGTGAATGCACCAAGCACTGTTAGGCACACATTAAACCCCTTGATCACCCTAGATGTTAATCCCTGACCAGCCAGTGTCACTCATACAGTGACAGTGTATATTTGTAGCACTGATCACTGTATTACTGTCATTGGTTCCCACAAAGTGTCAAAAGTCTCAGTAATGCCGCGTACACACGAGTGGACTTTTCGACCGGACTGATCCGACGGACTTTCGGCAGACTTCCAAAGGACTTTCCCAATGAACGGACTTGCCTACACACGATCACACCAAAGTCGTACGTGATGACGTATGACCGGACTAAAATAAGGAAGTTGATAGCCAATAGCTGCCCTAGCGTTGGTTTTTGTCCGTCGGACTAGCATACAGACGAGCGGATTTTTCGACCAGACTCGAGTCCGTCGGAAAGATTTGAAACATGTTCCAAATCTAAAGTCCGTCTGATTTTCGACCGAAAAAGTCCGCTGCAGGTCCAATGAAGCCCACACACGGTCGATTTGTGCGCCGGACTCAGTCCGTCGGACCAGTCCGGTCGAAAAGTCTGCTCGTGTGTACGCGGCATAAGTGTCAGATTGCCCGCTATACTATCATAATTCACTGATCACCACCATTACTAGTATAAAAATAAATAAAAATTCCAGTATTTATCCCATAGTTTGTAGATGCTATAACTTTCATGCAAACCAATCAATATATACTTATTGGGATTTTTTTGTTACCAAACATATTATTATATTATTATCATTATACAGGATTTATATAGCGCCAACAGTTTGCGCAGCGCTTAACACAATAAAGGCAGACAGAACAGTTACATTACAATTTGGTACAAGAGGAATCAGAGGGCCCTGCTCATTAGACATATGTAGCAGAATACATATTGGCCTAAATTGATGAAGAAATTTGATTCTCTAATTTTTTTTTTTATTGGATATGTTTTATAGCACACAGTAAAAATATTGTTGTTTTTTTTTTTTTTTTTCAAATTTGTCAGTTTTTTTTAATAGCACAAAAAATAAAATACCCAATGGTGGTCAAATACCACGAAAAGAAAGCTCTATTTGAGGAGAAAAAATTATATAAACTTTATTTATGTACAGCATTGCATGACCGCACAATTGTCAGTTAAAATTACACAGTGACATATAGCAAGCATTGGCCTGGTCATGAAGGGGTGTAAATCTTCCGGAGGTCAAGTGGTTATTGTTATTGTTGTTCTTGTCTTACTCTTCTGGGTGCATTGCCTGAATAAACAACCCTTTTTTCAGCCTTATGCCGCATACACACGAGCAGGATTTCCAGCAGAATAATCTTGGATGGTTTTTCCGACGGAATTCTGCTCAAGCTTGCCTTGCATACACACGGTCACACAAAAGTTCGCTGAACTTTCAACCGTCAAGAACGCGGTGACGTACAACACTACGACCAGCCGAGAAAATGAAGTTCAATGCTTACTGTACGAGCATGCATTGAATTGTTTCTGAACATGCGCGGTTTTTTGCGCGTCGGAATTGCATATAGACGAACGGAATTTCCGTCAAGAACTTTTTCCGTCGGAAAAATAGAGAACCCGCTCTCAATCTTTTGTTGGCGGAAATTCAGACAGAAAAAGCTGGATGGAGCATAAACACAGTCGGAATATCCGACCAAAAGCTCACATCACACTTTTTTTGACGGAAATTCCGACCGTGTGTATGCAGCATTAGAATGTCAGAGTGCAATACTGCCTACTGGATCGCTAACATCGATTGGGTGACCTATTACCCAGGAGGGTAACAAACATCATTGCTGATGCTCACCCTATTAATCTCTGAAAGCAAGTACTGGCAGGATCAACAGATATTTATTAAATATTTAGGGCCAGTTCACACCATAGAAACGCAGTCCGGATGCGTTCCAGATGCTTTTCTGAATGCGCAGATTTGATGCGCTTTTTGATGCGTTCCAGAGCGTTTTTTATGCAGTCCAGTGCTTTCCCCCCCTCTTTTTTCTTAACCTTAAATAAGGACATGTGCGTTCCAGTGAGTTTCTGATGTGTTTTACAGCGTTACAGTACAGTTCAGTGCAGGAAAAATGCAGCATGTTCTGCTTTTTTTTCTGGAACTGCAAGCACTGGTGTGAACTATGCCATTGAAAACCATAGAACTAGTATAGTTATAATAACTATATAGTAATATATATTACTCATACTAATATTAAGAAAAAAAACCTTGCACAACTTTGATAAACAGCTATGCTGCTACAATGCTTTGAAAAAGTATTCATACCCCTTGAAATTTTCCACATTTTGTAATGTTAAAACCAAAAAACGTAAATGTATTTTATTGGGATTTTATGTGATAGACCAACACAAAGTGGCACATAATTGTAAAGTGGAAAGAAAATGATAGTTTTCACATTTTTTACAAATAAAATAAGTGAAAAGTGTGACATGCATTTGTATTCGGCCCCCCTGAGTCAATACTTTGTAGAACCACCTTTCACTGCAATTACAGCTGCAAGTCTTTTTGGGTATATCTCTACCAGCTTTGCACATCTAGAGGGTGACATTTTTGCCGTTTCTTATTTGAAAAATAGCTCAAGCTCTGTCAGATTGGATGGAGAGCGTCTGTGAACAGCAATTTGATCCAAACCATTCCAATGTTGCTGTGGCTGTATGTTTAGGGTTGTTGTCCTGCTGGAAAGTGAACCTCCGTCTCAGTCTCAAGTCTTTTGCAGACTCTAATGCCCCGTACACACGGTCGGACATTGATCGGACATTCCGACAACAAAATCCCAGGATTTTTTCCGACGGATGTTGGCTCAAACTTGTCTTGCATACACACGGTCACACAAAGTTGTCGGAAAATCCGAACGTTGTGAACGTGGTGACTTATGTCGGGACTCTAAACGGGGCAGTAGCCAATAGCTTTCATCTCTTTATTTATTCTGAGCATGCGTGGCACTTTGTGCGTCGGATTTGTGTACACACGATCGGAAATTCCGACAACAAATTTTGTTGTCGGAAAATTTTATAGCCTGCTCTCAAACTTTGTGTGTCGGAAAATCCGATGGAAAAAGTGTGATGGAGCCTACACACGGTCGGAATTTCCGACAACAAGGTCCTATCACACATTTTCCGCCGGAAAATCCGACCGTGTATATGGGGCATTACAGGTTTTCTCCTAAGATTGAATGAATGAATTAATGAACCTATGAAGGCTTCACAGAACAGCTGTATTTATACTGAGATTAAATTACACACAGGTGGACTCTATTTACTAATTAGGTGACTTCTGAAGGCAATTGGTTCCACTAGATTTTAGTTAGGGATATTGGAGTAAAGGGGGCTGAATACAAATGCACGCCACACTTTTCAGATATTTATTTGTAAAAAAAAATCAAAATCAAAAACACTTCACAATTATGTGCCACTTTGTGTTGGTCTATCAGATAAAATCCCAATAAAATACATTTACCTTTTTGGTTGTAACATGACAAAATGTGGAAAATTTCAAGGGGTATGAATACTTTTTCAAGACACTGTAGGTTAATTGTCTCTACTATGATAATATATAGCATTACTCTACTATGGTAATATACCACAGTACAATAATATGACAGTATATAACAGTACTCTACCATTGTATATGGTATACGTTGCTTAATGACTTTGTTTTGACTAATGTTGGCAATTAAACCTAAAGGCATATACTGTATGGTACAATTCTGTAAAAAGAAACTGCATTGCATTGTGGATGCATAAAATCTCTCCAGCAGAGCTAGCACTGTTTTAAATACATATGATTAAAAATGCATACATACTATGTAACTGGAGCTGTAAATAATGCATATATAAATAAGGAGATATCTAAAACAAATACATAAAAAAACCCAGAAAAGACATTGTTTACTGAAAAAATTAAGACTGAAAAAATAGGTCAAAAAAATCTGATTGACAATTGTGAATATAAAATATCGTTATAATAGGTATTTGGCCCTCTGATTGTTCTGCGGCACTCAAAAGTAGTAAGAACCTACAGTTAGAGGCCTCGTGTATGGGCTTCAAAATAGGGCAAACAATGCCTGGAACTGAAATGATTCACCTTTACCTACTATGATACACCAGGAAGGACGAAGACTGGACCAACCTAAGTCTTGACTTTTTAGTGAAGGTTTGAAAGATTGGCATGTGCTTGAGCTTTTAAAGGATAGCTAGATTTTTAAATAAAATGATCTTTAAATGTTTCTCTACCACCCTTATGCCGCGTACACACGACCGGACTTTACGGCATACTTGGTCCGGTGAACCTGAGTCTGTCGGACAATCCGCCCGTTGGGTATGTGTACATTGGGCTTTTTCCATGTCAGAATTGCTTTCCTCCCTATACAAGTCAAGGGAAAAGCATCTTGCAGCAGATTGATGACAATTAACAGAATTTGCCGATCAAATAGAGACCAGTGCACACAAGTAGATCTTAGCCATCACTCAAAAGCTAAATGTACTTGAAAGCACGCTGCGGTTCTAAAATCTTGTGAGAACATGCTCCAGTATAGTGTTGGCAGTGTCTTCTCATTAAATTTGGGATCCTTAGCCTTCTTAAGACTATGCCAGAAAGCCCAGTGATGTCACCAGTCATAGAAATGACTGAGGTTCTATGTGAGAAAGCTGAGGTGTAAGACAAGTATATTTCTTAAAAAAAAAAAAAATTATTTGTGGCTTTACATTTTTGCATGGAAGGTCTAAAAATTAAGTAGAACCATATAGTTCATGCAAGGCCCACTTTGAACTATTGTATCAGTTTAGCACCACACTTATGCCCCGTACACACGGTCGGACATTGATCGGACATTCCGACAACAAAATCCTAGGATTTTTTCCGACGGATGTTGGCTCAAACTTGTCTTGCATACACACGGTCACACAAAGCTGTCGGAAAATCCGATCGTTCTGAACGCGGTGACGTAAAACACGTACGTTGGGACTATAAACGGGGCAGTAGCCAATAGCTTTCATCTCTTTATTTATTCTGAGCATGCGTGGCACTTTGTGCGTCGGATTTGTGTACACACGATCGGAAATTCCGACAACGGATTTTGTTGTTGGAAAATTTTATAGCAAGCTCTCAAACTTTGTGTGTCGGTAAAATCCGATGGAAAATGTGTGATGGAGCCTACACACGGTCGGAATTTCCGACAACAAGGTCCTATCACACATTTTCCATCGGAAAATCCGACCGTGTGTACGGGGCATTAGTCCGTTGCCATATGTTAAAGAATACTGCAACATTTGAAGAAAACACAGATGCATATTCTTAAAGGCAGCTTTATGCAAACCAATATTTCTCCAAACTGCAGCCCACGGGCCGGATGTGCCTCTTTTCTTGCCTTTTATCCAGCCAGCCCCTGGAGCACTTCTCTTCCCACTGATAAGAGACCCTATTCCTCTTGCTGACCCCATCAATGATGCACTATTCCTTCCACTAATACCAACGATGGGGCACTAATCCTCCCACTAACACCGGCTATGGGGCACTATTCCTTCCACTGATACTGATGATGGGGCACTAGTCCTCCCAATGACACAGACTATGAGGCACTATTCCTTACACTAATACCGATGATGGGGCACTATTTCTCCCACTGACACTGGCTATGGGGCACTATTCCTCCAACTGACACCGCCTATGGGCACTAATCGTCCTACTGACACAGACAATGGAGCCCTATTTCTCCTACTGACGCTGACGATGGAGCATTATTCCTTCCACTAACAATGATCATGGGGCAATATTCCCCCTACTGATACGGCTATGGGGCACTATTCCTCCCACTGATATCGACAATGGGGCCCGATTTCTCCTACTGACACTGACGATGGGACACTATTTCTCCCACTGACACCGACAATGGGTCAACATTCTTACTCCTACTGACCATCAAGTCTGTACCTTTTTTTACTCCCACTGACTCTGGGGCATTTTCTACTCCCATTGACCAGTCTGGCCCCCCCCTAAAATCTGAAGGACAGTAAATTGACTCTTTGTTTAGAAAGTTTGAAGACCTGTTCTAGAATAGAGTATATTCAAATAAATGCATGTGATAGTATGTATCAGGCAACTCATCTCAAGAATAAGCCAAATACTACCCACTACTAAACAGTCCTAAATCAGCGCCAAAATAAAGCTCTGGCTGGTGATTTTACAGTCTATTTAGGAAAAATTTGCTGTGCAAATGTGTCATGCATTCACACAGCCGTTGCAAATAATTCCTATATTATACCCTATATATTTATTTCCTATGATCATCAAGAATCAGGACAATACAGTATTATGGGCAGTAGATGGAGCTGACTATCATAGAAAATAAATTTATTAGGCAAAATGTGGGATTATTTGTGACAGTTGTACAAATGGTTGAGACATTCACACAGCGAATATGTGTCCTAGATAATTTTATTAAAGTAGTGACTAGGTGGACTTTAAAATGACATGCCACTACCCCTCCATGGCTGAATGAGAAAATAAGTTTGGTCTGATTTTTAAGCCTTTACTTTGCTTTTTTTTTTATCTTTAAACTATGAGCCAGGAATAATGGAAATTATTATCATTTACTATATTTGCTTGAAATGTGGTTTGAATTTCAATTGTTTTTATGCCCTTGAATAGCACTTTTGTTTGTTTTTCTTACTATTGTATTATGTTGTTTGTTTTGGAATTCTGTTAATCTTTTGTATGAGTTCTGTTTATACTACATTTGTGATATTAAATATACTATTGTGTATAGTTGTTTTAAATGCCCCAAATGTGTTAGTTTGTTAATTGTTTAAGAAAGGTGACTTGCTGTGAAAGGCTGAGGTGGAATTTCTTTGTTCTTTTTAGGGGTTTTTATCAGTAAATAACACAAGAGCTGCCATACTGGGAAGCTGCTTTGTTCCTTAAGAAGAAATATTGTGCATGTTATAATATACACATCAAGCCAAAACTTTTGTTTTTTTCATTGTTTTGAATAGAGTTGAAAATTTATAAAATCCCTGAGTATTTTTTTTTTGTACTATCTGTAACCTGTTTGGGTAATTTTCCTTTACTCTCTGTCTCAAGACAGAACAGGAAGTGGGAGGAGAGCGCTCCAAGTAGACTTTTCTTCACTTTTAGTACCAGTGACAGTGGTCACCAGAACAAAGGTCACCAGACACAGAAAAAAACTGACAGCGGTTTTAACCCCTCCCTATGCTATTAAAAAAAATGCTGGCTTTAGATTTGCTTCAAGATGGGAAAAGGTCAGAGTATTCAATATAATATACAGTATAGCAAGTAGTTTGACCTACTTCAAATAATAGTTCCATATGAACTCTTATAAGGATATCATACACCATAAACTCACACATTTGTTGTCATAATTGCTCAATTTTGGCACAGAGTATAAGATATCTCATACTTTCAATTGGATCTTTCCTTTACTGCATGAATATATTCCGTATTAGTCCCAATATCAAAGCTCTGCCTTTTATAATTAAAAAACAGTGCTTGAGCTCCAGTCGTTGCCTAGACTGAAATTATGTCTACAGTCTGCTGCAGGCAAGAAGAAACATTTTCTCAGTCACTTCTCCCTCTTTGTAGCAAGCCATAAGGTAAAAGACTGCAGCAGGGGGGTGATTTGTGTGAATATAGTGAGAATTGCACAAGCAGGACTGTAGTTAGAAATCACAGGGCTCCATACAACCTACCTGACAACCCCCTCTCCCTGACCGAGAGTGACTGAGGACAAAGATTTATCAGTCCCTTTCTCTACAGCCTTAACTGCACAGATGAATGAATAGGAAGCACTCTGAGGCTTCCTGCTCATTCACAAACTGAAGTATAGTAAACAGTTTACTAGACTTCAGTGATGAATGGACACAGGAGTGATTGGTACCGATCGCTCGCGGTGTTCATTCAGGAAAGGATGGGGCCAGTAAATGGCTTCCTCCTGTGTGCCTGCTGCAGCTGCTGGTGGGAGAAGAGGGAAGCCGGAAGCGTTGCAGGGGAAAGGGGCACACAGGGGGGGCCCGGACAGCCGATGAAAGGGGCCCATGTGCTAGAACCAATCCCCTTGCAGTGCAGTCGGAGGGAGGGAGAGGAGGAGAAGCTGGCAGCGCTGCAGTGGGAGACAGAAGAGGATTGGTGTCTGCAATAAGACATTACAGCTGGCCCTCCTGCTCAGCAGGTGCCTGGGCCCCGCTTTTGAAATGATGGGGCCCGGGCCCAGTACAGGAGGGCTGGCTGAACTGCCTTATCCGTGGCCCTGTGCACAGGCACCAGGATTTACATGACTGTGACACCTTCAAACCAGCACCTACTCGTGCAAGTAGATGCTGACCCTGTATGATACCTGAACAAAGATGGTGTTGTCCTTATGAAGAAAACAAGCAGAAGAAAGCATTGTCTGGGGAGTACTTTGATCTCAGTAATAAAGTAATAAGTACATGTAAGTTTTACACTGACACATGTAGCATGCATGCACTTAGCATTAAAAATGTATATCTGATGCTAGGTCCCCATTAGCTTCTTGGTATATGTATGCCTCTAGAACTATTAATGCACCTTTTATTAACCACTTGCTTACTGGGCACTTAAACCCCCCTCCTGCCCAGACCAATTTTTAGCTTTCAGCGCTGACGCACTTTGAATGTCAATTGCGCGGTCATGCTACACTATACTCAAATTAAATTTTTAGCATTTTTTTCACACAAATTGAGCTTTCTTTTGGTGGTATTTAATCACCACTTGGGTTTTAATTTTTTGCTAAACAAACTAAAAAAGACAGAAATTAAAAAAAAAAAAAAAAAAAAACATTTCATAGTTTGTTATAAAATTTTGCAAACGGGTCATTTTTCTCTTTCATTGATATTTGCTGATGAGGCTGTACTGATGGGCACTGATGGGCTGCACTAATAGGCACAGATAAGGCGACACTGATAGGCACTGATAAGAGGGCACTGATGGGATCTGATGGGTGGCACTGATGGGTGGCACTGATAGATTTCACTGATGGGCACTGGTAGGTGGCACTGATGGGCACTGGTAGATGGTATTGATAGGCAGCACTGGTGATGAGGCACTGATTGGTGACATTTATAGGTGGCACTGTGGGCACTGATAGGTGACACTGTGGGCACTGATAGGTGACATTGTGGGCACTGATGGGTGGTACTGTGGGCACTGGTAGGTGGCGCTGGTGTGCACTGGTAGGTGGCGCTGGTGGGCATAGAAGTCTCTGCAGAGGCTCTCCACGATCGGGACTGATGTCCCTCTCATGCCTACCGGCTCTGCTTACATCACATGATCAGCTGTCAGTGACTGACAGCTGATCATGTGGTAAGGGGTTGGGATCGACCCCTTACTCTGACCTGTGATCAGCTGAGTCTCATAGACTCGCTGATCACAAAGGGCGCTGCTCGCGCCCTACAAGGAGCATGCAGGCTGCTCGAGCACTGGAGGACATCTATGGACACCCTCCTGGCAAATTAGGTCCGCGCTGTAGCCGTCTTTCGGCTATAGCGCGGACGAGAGGCGGTTAATAACCCCTAATTCCTTTTTTCAAAAATAAAAAAAATGTTGGATCCCTACAAGCTTACAAGTACACATTGTAACATCATAACAGGTTGTTCCTACTAACCTGGAATTACAAGGTTGTACTAATTATTTATGAAAATGGAACCCAAACAAATAATAATTTGGAGAAAAACATAAAATTATCTAGAACCCTTGAACATTCAAGGTCTTTCAGTACAGTTTTCCTTTAAAGAATATGTTACCCCATTATTTCATATTCCTTATATGTGACTGTTGTACCATGTACTTGTGTTAAAAAGTATCCTGTTCTCTGTCTATCACTTGTGTTAAACACCTAGTGATCCTGATCCTGCCAGTCCCACTGCTTTCTTATTTTGAAAAGACCACGCCAGGCATGGGAGCACAAGCATTTTAGTGTGGCCAGTTTTCTGGCTGCGCTGGGAGAAAAGCCTGCCTGTCCTCCAAAGGGCAGATCTGTGGTGCCCCCCCACACACACACACACAGACATTCACTGGAAAGATCAGTGCACTGCTGTTTCTCCACCCCTATCTCTCTAAGCCCTTTATGCAGCTGAGAACAGAGATTATATGACCACTTATACACTTATAAAGGGAAAAAAAGGTCTTTATAAAGTGCTTTCACACATATTTTATATATATATATATATATATATATGTATATATATATATATATATATATATATATATATATATATATATATATATATATATATATATATATACACACACACATACACACACTTACACACACACATACAAAAACACACACACAAACATTTTGCCTTTAATTTCTATTTTGAATGGAATGGTTTGTTTTACAAGCTAGGGGTTCACATATACTTCAAGGCACCCGCAAGATCTGCCTACCTATTGTAAACAACATTATCATTAAAGAGAAAAGAGACAAGAGAAAATCAGAGCAACAAGTCAAGTTAATCAATTAACTTCTAATACTTCTTAATTACTGCTAATGAAGTCCTGAAACTGTTAAGTCCGATTACCATTAAAGCCCAGTGTCATCAATGTGCTGTGCTTGTAAATGGTAATGTAATAGTAACGCAATGGAGAGCCAGAAGTGTAGCTCCCACTGTACCTACCGGCACCAGCTGAGTGGGGCTTAGCAACAGTTATGCAAGTGAATCCATAATATCTATAGTAACAGCTATGCAAAACAAAAAAAACAAAAAACAATTATGGATTTAATGAATCAGAGGAAATATTAAACAGTTTTTAAAGTGGTTGTAACCCCTCACATGTACGCAGTAAAGTGAACAGCCTCAGATGATACACGGAGATAAAACAAATCCTCCTACATAGGTTTTACTTGTTTGTCTGCAGCCCTCTTTTCCCTACACCCTTTCAAAAGGGCAGAAAAGTGTTAAAATCCTTTCTCATCTGTTAGTATCACAGAGGAGGGGGCAGAGAGACTGCAGTTACAGTGTGTGAGAGCTGATTGGAGGAAAGGAACACACCCCCTCCACATAGCAGAAGAACTGTGTTGTGAATAGACAAGCTGGGTGTGGCGCTCTCCTCCCTGACACAAATGTTATCTGATGTTTCAGGAAAACTTCTCAGAAATGACTCTGATAACAGAGGAACAAAGCACCAGAGAGAAATGACACTTAGAGCTTTGGAGAGAGATAAGTAAACATCTCAAAATATAAGTGCTTTGCTCAGATTTCATGTTTACAACCACTTTATGGTCAGTTGGATAAGTTGGTTAGGATAAGTGACCTTGTTACATAATTGGTTTGACAGTTATCATTCATGGCATGCCTTGCATTTATCTCTTTTGAGAAACAGTTAATTTGATGGGATTAGTTCAGCTTTTTAAGTACACCTGTCATCAAAAAAATCTTGTAAGCTGCCATTCCACTCACTTCCGCTACTTTAACTCCCTTCTCATTGGCCTTCCTCTGCACAGGCTATTCCCCTTTTCAGTCTCTTATGAATACTACTGCGAGATGTATCCAGCTTACCAACCACTCTGTGTATGCCACCTGACTCTACCAATCCCTCCATTGCCTTCTGCTTGCCCAACAAATAAAATTTATAATGAAAAAAAAAACAACTTACACAGCCATCAACAACTCTGTCTCAAGCTACATCACAAGCCTTGTTTAAATATTACCCAAATCATACTCTTTGCTTGACCCAGGACCTCCTCTCTGGTTCCCTTGTAACCTCCTCCCATGCTCACCTCCAGGATTTCTCCAGAGCCTATCCCAATGTCAGGAACTCCCTAACCCAATTTGCCCACATACTCTGTCCTGCTTAAGTGGACCTCGCTCTTCAAAAGGTTGAGCACTCCTGGTGTATACCATTAAAACTCCAATGTGATCTACCTTATCCTTGTTTTGAGAATATTTCCACATATTTTATGTTTAAAAAGAATTACTCTCAATCCATTTCTTCTTAATGTGTTTGTATAGCACACACAGAGGACATCACAGCATCAATTACTACCATTATCTGCTCTGTTCCAAAATGTAAACCTGTGTAGAAGTTCAATTTCTGGAAACAGTTGTTACAAGTTATGGATGGAGGTCATAAACTTCTGTAAAAGAGTAACTACTCTCTTAAAATTATATAACCTCTTTATTGCCGTTATATAAATGTTACTTTACTACCAATACACAGAAACATGCTTTATGATTTCGGGCACTTCTGATCATTCTGAAGGCTACTAGCTGTACAGTGAGGGAAAAAAGTATTTTTATTTTAACAGTGATGCCGCGTACACACGGGCGGACTTTTCGCCCGGACTGGTCTGACGGACTTTCTGACGGACTTTTGACTGACTTTTGATGGACTTCCGACAAACTTTCTAACGAACGGACTTGCCTACACACGATAACACCAAAGTCTGACGGATTCGTACGTGATGACGTACGACCAGACTAAAATAAGGAAGTTGATAGCCAGTAGCCAATAGCTGCCCTAGCGTCGGTTTTCGTCCGTCGGACTAGCATACAGACGAGCGGACTTTTCAACCAGACTCGAGTCCGTCGGAGAGATTTGAAACATGTTCCAAATCTAAAGTCCGTCAGATTTTCGACCGAAAAAGTCCCCTGCAGGTCCGATGGAGCCCACACGCGGTCGAATTGTCCACCGGATTCGGTGTGTCAGACCAGTCCGGTCGAAAGTCCTCCCGTGTGTACGCGGCATTAGAGGCAGAATAACAGCAAAAATATCCAGAAAAACGCATCTTAAAAAAGTTATCAATTGATTTGCATTTTAATGAGTGAAATAAGTATTTGACCCCTTCGCAAAACACGACTTTGTACTTGGTGGCAAAACCCTTGTTGGCAATCACAGAGGTCAGACATTTCTTGAAGTTGGCCACCAGGTTTGCACACATCTCAGGAGGGATTTTGTCCCACTGCTCTTTGCAGATCCGTTCAAAGCCATTATATTTTTTTGTTGTTTTCTATCTCTCACTGTTAAAATAAACCTACCATTAAAATTATAGACTGATCATTTCTTTGTCAGTGGCCAACATACAAAATCCGCAGGGGATCAAATACTTTTTTGTGTGCAGTGGAGCACAATGTATTTAAATAGGATCACAAATATATTCAGGGAGAATCATCTCTGAATGGTTGTTGGGAATCTATATCCGATCACACTATGACTATTCTGTGAATGGGACTTTTTTCATTTATTTAGTTAAACCATGGACTCACGTTTGGTTTAATTATTTCACTCTGTTTGTGAAAAAAAACTTTTTATAATCAATGTTATCAATGATTTTTTTAGCACTGTTGTTTTGGATAAGCGCATTTACTTTCTATACATGGTATTTTTTATTGTTATGTGCAATATGTTTAAGTGCTGCTATCCCTTTATTTGTTTGAATTCACATATATGTATATCATTTTTTTTTTTTGATGATTGACACCTTGATATTTCACGTATTATTTAATTACAAATATTATACTTTTTAGTTGGAATGGAGTGCAGTTATCAAAAGGGCAGAAAATGGAGGGGGGCGTGGCTACCGAGCTACTGCATGGACGCTTGAACAGATAGCTCTGAGCCAGACACTGGAATCCTAGCGTGCCGAGGTGTTCCTGCACAGCCCTCTTCGCTCCAGCCTACCTCCCAAGTGCCTGCCATCACACTGGGATGCCTCGGAAGCAGAAAGTCTCGTCCCAGTTACAGAAGCTGCCACACGTCTTCCCGCCGACGGCCTGCAACCCGATCCAAGATGGCACCGGCTGCGCCTCTCTGGCCTCCTCTAGCGGCTCCAGCTCTGTGACACCAAGCCCTGGCTCACAAAGACTCTCTCACCACCAATCACCGGAGGCCTCCACACCACTGTCCCGCAGCCCAGCCAAATCTAAGCCTCGTATGGCGTCGGATCTCGGCGATGTCAAGGTGGGCACATGTCATGAATCGATGGATGACACCAGGGAGCTGGCTGAGACAATCATCTCCTTCCCCACAGCCAACCAGCCTGTTTCTGACACCACACTAAAAGATATGCTTGTCTCCCTCCGCAGCTCCCTCCATGCTGATATGATGGAGTGCATGAGAGGTTTTAAGACTGACATAAGCGAACTGGGGGAGAGAGTGGATCGTGTGGAGCACAAAATGGGAGAATATGCTGCTTCATATAACTCACTAGTTGATGCCCACAATGACCAATCTGATGAGGTGACCTGGTTGAAAGCTAAAGTCGCAGACCTCGTGGACAGGTCTAGAAGGAATAATATAAAACTCTGGGGTATCCCTGAATCCACACTACCAGGGCAGTTGCAGCAATTTGCCCAAGACCTCATGAAAGACTTCCTACCTGACCTGTCTGACTCAGACCTAGCGATAGACAGAATTCACCGCCTGCCTAAGCCGACTCATCTCTCAGATAACATCCCAAGAGACACTCTGATGAAAGTACATTTTTTCCACATAAAGGAGCGTTTCCTGTCAGCTTTCCGCAAAAACAAACAACCACCTGAAAAATACACCTCCATCCAACTGTTTGCGGACCTCTTGCAATTCACCATGCAGAGACACAAATCCCTACTGCCTATCACAAAAGCTCTACGTAACCATGACATCACCTATTATTGGGGATACCCATCCAAACTGACCATTACAAAAGATGATCATACATCAGTGATTAACAACCTGGATGAGGGGCTCACACTACTCCGTGGCCTGGGACATACTCCCTGACCAATCTAGCTGGGGCCTACCTTCCACATCTAAACTGGAGACCCAGGATACCTGGCAGGTAGTGTCTCACAAGAAAAAAAACAAAAAGCGCAACAGCTGAACACCTTGGCTTCCAATTCTACTCTAACCTACAAGATTCCTATGGCACTATGGAACACTCAGTGCACAAATTTTCCCCCTCCTAAGATATGTGCAGCAATACTGCCATCAGATTTACGTTGGAATCTCCTTTTTTACTTCACTTGTCTAAACCGTTTGACTTGATCTGTTTTTGTTGTTATTGTTTTAGCTTTCTCTTGTTCTTCTTTCTCCATATCCTAACAGAGATGGACTATCATTCATCTAGTGAAGTGCTACTCAAGCTCCAGCTTGATCCGTAGACTACAGGACGTCATCCAAGACTAGAGCATCTGGACCTCCATGAGGTATTGTCACTATTATTTTTGCCAATCAGTCATGGTACTAAACATAATCTCATTTAATGTCCACGGACTAAATCACCCAGCAAAGAGGTCCTCATTGTGAAAAGAGGCTCAAAAATTGCATGCGAATGTACTGTGCTTACAAGAGTCATATTTCCTGACTTCTGACCCGCCCCATTTTCAACATAAGATCTACCCTCATATATACCTAGCCTCAGCCCTGCAAAAACAAAAAGGAGTAATCATCGCTATCAGGGACTCTGTAGCTTTCCCACTTAAAGAATTCATAGCGGACCCTGAAGGAAGGTATTTAATCCTGGTTGGAGACTTTAACAACCAAACTTACACAATAGTTAGTCTCTATGCACCCAACTCCCACCAATTGAGGCTTCTTAAAAGGCTACTCAACAAAATTTCAGAAGTCAGGAAAGGTGATTTAATCATCTGTGGAGACTATAACCTCACAGCGGACTATACTATGGACACCACCACTAAATCCAAATGTCCCCTGCCCACACTACAGCCTACTCTCTACGCAGAAAATCTCTACGATGTCTGGAGGTGTCAACACTCTTACGAGCGTGATTACACCTTCCACTCCTCCAGACACGACTCGTATTTCTGTATTGATATGATTGTTGTAGACAAAATCTTGCTGCAGGCAGTATCCTCCTCCACCATCCCTGACATCTCGTTATCTGACCACGCTCCTGTTTCTATTACAGTGATGGAGGAGAATGCTCTTAGTATGACTTATGTATTGAGAGCCAACTCCAGCTTGTTTCAGAGACCTACTCATGTGACCTCCTTAACTGACCAACTAAAGGAGTATTTTGCACTGAACACAGACTCAGTGTCTGACCCCACGATCCTATGGTGAGCCCATAAGGCATTTATCAGGGGGAACCTATTACAAGCCAGCTCAAGAATTAAAAGACAAAGAACACCTAAACTAGACCTACTACTAAGGGATATCAAATCTCTAGAAATTCAAAACAAAGTCACACCGAGTGCTGTCCTAGCAAGCAAGCTGATAAGGCTCCACTTTGACCTTAGGTTTATGCTCCTAGAACAACATGATAAGTTTATCAACTCCCTAAAATTAACACATTACTCCTCTGGGAACAAAGCTGGCAATTTTTTAGCCCGTCGCTTAAAAGAACACAGAGCTCGCACAAAAATCCCCTACCTAATCCGCGCAACAGATAAGAGTAAAATATTTAATCCTAAAGATATTGCAGATGCCTTTGCTACATACTATTCCTCTTTATACAACATCAAAAATGACCCTAGTACTCCTCAACCCATGGGCGAAACCATTCAATCCTTCCTAGCGCATATTAATCTCCAATCACTGACACAAGCACAATTACTGACCCTGAATGCGCCCATCACAAAGGTTGAAATACAAAAAGCAATCCAAACACTCCCATCTGGTAAATCCCCAGGCCAAGATGGTCTTCCAAACGACTATTATAAAACATTTAATGATATTCTATCCGCCACACTACAAGCGGTCTTTTCCCAAGCTATATCATCTACTTCATTCCCCTCTGAGATGCTCAAAGCGTATGTGGTTACCATTCCGAAACTGGGTAAAGACCCAGACACCCCCTCTAACTTCCATCCTATATCGCTCCTAAATACAGATGTTAAACTCTATGCTAAGATCCTGGCCCATAGACTTCTTCACATTCTACCTACATTGATCAATCAGGCTTTACCTCAGGAAGACAAGCATCGGACGCCACACGTAGAGTTATCAACATTATTCAACATGCAAAATCTTGTCGGGTCCCTTCTCTGCTCCTCTTTTTTGATGCGGAGAGGGCATTCGACAGGATACATTGGGGTTACATTGCTCACACTCTCAGAAAATTTGGTTTCGAAGGACCCAGTCTATCTGCCATTTTGGCCTTCTATTCCTCACCCTCTGCACAAGTGTACGCATCAAATACCTTGTCTCAGCCCTTCCTCATTTCCAATGAAACGCGACACAGGGGTGCCCCCTGTCCCCCTCAATCTTTAATCTCCTTATAGAACCTCTAGCTGAAAAAATTAGATCACACCCAAACATCATAGGTTTCTCCCTCCAGGACAAATCCCACAATATTAACAGAATAACATACCTAGGTCTCCAACTAACAGCCGATCCATCCAAACTAGCTGATGCAAACTATCTACCATCGATAGATAAACTAACCAAAGAAACTAAACGCCTAGCTAAAGTCGAATTAACCTGGTCGGGTCACCTGGCCTCATTCAAAATGCTTTTACTCCCTCAAATGTTGTTCATATTTCGTACACTTCCTATCCCCCTTAAGCCTGCACACCTTAGGTCATTAAATTCTCTCCTTAGACAATATGTCTGGAACTCCAAAAGCCCAGATATTCCAAAGCCCTCCTAACCAAGCATAGATCTGCAGGAGGTATGGGTTTCTCTAATTTGTAAGACTACTTACTCAACGCATCCCGACTCAACTCAAAACTTGGTTTGCAAACACGTCAGCCGTCCCTTGGCGCAACATCGCGCAAACCTTAAGCCCTACTAAAGACCTACCTTCCTTGCTACTACTCGACATGTGGAAACCCTTCCCCTTAGGACATCTCCCCCTAACCATACAAGCCTCACTTGTGGCTTGGAGAGACCTCTGCAGATCTATGTCCCCATCCTCTAAACTGACTGAAGTCCCCATCCCCATCGACACATTATCTAAGGCATCCCCAATATCACACTTAAGGATTGGCAACTCAAAGGCATTACCCATGTTGCTGACTTATTTCACGATAACCACCTTAAGACCTTTAATACCCTTAAAGCGGAATACAGCCTCCTACCCAGAGACAACTACAAATACTGCCGAATCTCCCACTTCTTAGGATCCTTAAAATCTCACAGCTTATATCTACAAGACACAGTATGGAAATTCCTTACAACACCATCTACATCCATTTAGGGCATCCCCCTCTTCTACACCCTCTTCCAGCACAAACTCACCTTCACTAAAGCCACCCCCTATCAAAAATGAGAAGATTATTTAGGGAAAACTTTTACACAACGACAATGGCAAACGGCCCTCAATACAATCTACAAAGCATCCAAATGTGTGAATCATTGGAAACTGTCTCAAAAAATAACCTTGAGATGGTACCTCACACCATATCGGTTGTCCAAATTCTCCCAGACTAATTCCCATTTGTGCTGGAGGGGTTGTGGGGCAGTAGGTAACATTATGCATGTCTTTTGGTCCTGTAAGCATCTGACCAGCTTTTGGCATGGTATATTCCACCTAATCTCCTCTATCACTGGTATCTTTACCCCCCAAATCCTGGAATGGCTCTGTTGAAGCTAGGCATTGAGGCCTTCCCTTCATACTTTTGCACAGTGGTCACACACATATTCCTAGCAGCCAGATCACTAAAAACTAGAAATCCAATGTGGTGCCAAAAGTATCCGAAACACTTGTAATTATACAAACCACATCTATGAATCTTTACTGGCTAGCAAACATGGCTCCAGGAAGAAATGTGATGCACAGTGGAGGATTTGGAGGGAGAGACCTCACTGATCTAAGGATTTAAACGATATGGCCTAAGCCCTCTTGATAACTACCCTATCATTAGTTACCATCTCTTAACCACTTGATAATTTGAAAGTGTCCATCTCAAATTGTATCTATTCACTTTACCTTATTTTATGTTATTTTACTTTAAATCTATTTTTAGTTTAGTCTCAGCAACATACGTTAAACATCTTTTCTCTAATTTTTTTTTCTTTATCCTCATATGTTGAGCACAGTTGTACTTGTTACCTTATGTACATTGTTACTGTTTATGGCAGACCTGCCAAACGTTTGCTGTGACCATTTCTTCCTCTCTGTACCTTTTATACAGTTTTATACTCTGTTTACACTTTGAAAACTTCTCAATAAAAACTAATGTTAAAAAAAAAGGGGGCAGAAAATGGGTATACATTTTTTCAACAGAATCCTGGATAGCAATAATAACTTCACAGGAGTTCTAACCCTTCCTCATTATCCAAAATTCAGTTTGAAATGTAAGGAGAAGCAGCATGCTAATGAGGTCATCACCTGCTTTCCCTTTCTGTAAGCACGTTCAGTGTTTGGCTGACTAGTATTGTGTCAATCATTAGACCCTCTGTATGGCTCAGAATATGTACAATGGTGGAATTTTATATCGGCCCTTTTTGAAGGCATTTTCAGCAAATCAATCTTTTTTTTTATTCTTCCCGTGCTATATTTTAGATGATATATATTTCTGAAGATTTTCAAAACTGTAGTTCACTAAGTTAAAATTCTTAGCAATAAATAGTTTATTTTACCCATACACTTAAAAGTGTTGGCTACAAAGTAAAATTCAGATTGTAGAACTATACAAGACAAATAGGAACACTTATATCTCCAATCCTAAATGACGAGCTGTGCTAGAAATGATTCATATATTGGCGTATCTTTGATTTAACTGAATATTATTATACCAGATGTAAAAATGTAATTAACCGCTTGAGCTCTGGAGGGTTTTACCCCCCTCCTTTTTTTCAGCTTTCAGTGCTGTCATAGTTTGAATGACAATTGTGCAGTCATGCAAATGAAATGTCAAGCAAATGAAATGTATATCATTTTTTTCACACAAATAGAGCTTTCTTTTGGTGGTATTGGATCACCACTGAGTTTAATATTTTTTATTATATAAACCAAAAAGGCCGAAAATTTTAGGGGAAAGAACAATATTTTCTACTTTCTGTTATAAAACATATCCAAAACAAACTCATTTCTTCATACAATTGAATACAAAATGTATTCTCCTACATGTCATTGGTAAAAAAAAAAAATCCCAATTAGTGTATAGTGATTGGTTTGTGTGAAAGTTATAGCGTCTACAAAGGATGGTATATATATATATATATATATATTTGTATAAATTAATCAATACTGATGTACAGATGGCTGATCACATTTCTTAAAGCGGGATTCTGTCCCTGAAGAAAAGAATGTAAAAGTCAGCAGCTACAAACACTGTAGCTGCTGACTTTAAATAAGTACTTACTTGTCCTGGGTACCCAAGATGTCGGCCGCCCGAGGCCAACCCGTCCCTCGGCTCTCGGGTCCCGGCACCGCCATCTTAAATAAGGGAAACGGGCAGTGGAAATTGTGGACAAGGAAAGATTACTCCTGCGCTTGTGAGGGTCTGTTTGGGTTTGAGAAAAGTAGTATTGTGAAATTATAGCAAAGCTGAAAGAGATGGTGTTGCATGTCCCGCTGCCCAGAAAATGACCCCGGGGTGGTCAGGTAAGGCTATTTGGAGAGTGATGGATCAAGGGCGCGTGATCAATTGCTCACATCAAAAAGTATAAAATTTATTCATATGAAAATAAAAGCCAATAAAGGCAAATAAAAGCAATTAAATGATGCCAATACTACGTATCAATACAAACAGGTAACAAAATATAAAAAACATGGAAATTTAAAGATAAAAATGGGTTAAAAGTATCATGAGCCCATATTGAGGCAGGTGTTTAGAGTTGGCTGACGCGTTTCGAGGATAACCTCTTCATCAGAGCCTTTGAGAACCAGGGCGCAGTCTCTATGGGCCAGTAGGCCAAAATCTGTACATCAAAATAATGGCTAGTTGGAAAAGATGGCCTGAAATGGGGAATATGGTTTTCTGTGTTCCATACCAGTCCACGTATAAGCGTTCTATGTGGTAGTAGATGGTGTGTGTGTTCTCCTTTAAATTTGTAGAGAAGGGATTGTAGGATGGTGTGGACCTGTCACGGGCTGGATGAAAGGGAGATTATTCAGCCTGTCTGCGTCCTCCTGGGAAAGTGCTGTCCTGTATTAGAGAGGGTGGATGGGGGTGAAGATCTCTTGAGAGGTTACTGCAGCCAAGTGTGTCTGCAGCTGTCTCTCTGCCTCAGATAAGAGAGTGATAGCAATCCCCTGAAGAAGTCGCGTGGGCCGTGACGTCACGCGTAGGGACGGGACAGGCACTCTATGTTTTGATTTGCATTACGAGCTCGCTGCTCGTCGGATCTCCGCCCAGTATTAGGGTTTTTAATGTGAGTACATGTATGTTTTAATAATATTTGAACGTTTACCATACAATATTACACCATTGTGGGATCTTCCTTTCTGGTTTATCTCGGTGACCCCGGGACACTACTTGAAGAGACGTACGTCCTTAAAGGAGACAAGCCAGGATAGGATTGCATTACTACTGCCCCCACTGTTGGTTGATTCCATGGTTTTAACAACTAAAGGCTGCCATGCCTAAAAGTGGCTAAATGCGAGTATCCCATTACCCTCAGGTAAGGGGCCACTGCCCACCAGTGTGTGCCGTGTTGCATGAAGAGAGAACAATCACTATTGTCACGTTTATTTGGCATCAAGTGGATCACCTGTATATATAATTTTCTAGACTTTGAATAGACTATTTTTCTAAGTGGAGCACTGTTTTTTGCACGTCTATTAGTGGACTTCATATCACTTGATTTGTTGAGCACCATTCACGTTGCATATATACACCTGGCTGTGTGTTGAGTTATACCAGGTGCATATTAGTCCAGTCAGCGACTGGTACACCTCTAGAGTTGGCTGTTATTTTTATTTTTATATGTTTGTGCATAGGGGTGTGAGTATCACTTTTACTTTTATGAGCACCAGTCACGTTTTGTATAATTTTATATATATTTGTTTAGTATATTATCTGGCTATCACTTCCAGCCATAATTGCTTATGAATTATTTTTATAATTATATTTCCATTATTTATATACAGCTATAGTCACTTTCGGATAGAGATTAAATTATCACGTTATTACAGAGTCACATATAGGTATTCATGTTATGATTTATTGTGATATACCTGCACCTTAGAGACATCCACCATCACTGTGCTATCACATCCAAGTCATCCGATTATTTCTTATATATATATATAAAGGATTAGCGCAACACCACATTCTTATCGATCTAATTTTAGCCAGGGGCAGGCTGTACCCTACCCGGTGTAGGCTGCTTTTCCTTATTTTAGAAACACCGATATTTTTTATCTCCTATCTCCCTTTCCCCATTTTACGATAGCGCAGGAATACCCCCCTTTTTTTCTGATACGTGTTTATAAAGTTGTCACAAGATCTCAGCCTCATAAAAACCTTCCTGCACATGAATATAAATTGTTAATCATAGTATATAATTGTAAAGTTACAATACACCCCTTGTGGGAGAAATATGGGAGCTGACATTTTTGTCCCCCTCTAAAAAAAGCTATTGCCTGGCTGTGTCTGACTTCTATGCTTCTGAGTGATGTAAGTCAGAGAGAAGTCTACATTCCTTCTACCTCCACTTGTTCAGAGGTCGATACCGAAGCTAAAGAATCAGGACAACCAGGCAATTAGCAATCTCAGATGAAGAGCTCAGCAATGGCAGCCTACATATTACCCCATGACAGGTTTCCTTTAATAATCATACAATAACCAGCATAGGGAGTGACAGACACATGTAGAAATCCTAAAGCCAGACAGTATAGCCGAGACTACAATCCAACTACTCACTCACCTTTTAGGCTGTTGTTTATTCTGATTTTATCAGTCAGCGGACATCCACTCCTACTTTCTGCACTGAAATCCCCAAGCTTCATTATGCCATATTCCTTAGGGAAAGAAAGCCAATGTCCCTGACCTCTATAAAAGGTAATGAGAAGTAAGCATGCTTTACATTTGTTTATAAGGGAAAAAATCTTGCAGTGCTGTACTATGGAGAATACATTATCTGTCAGGGAATGCTAGGACTTCACTGGCAGAAGGAAGCTGTCTTCCTAACATAAACTGCTCACACAGACAAGCAGATCATTCCCCAACTAACCGTTTTTGTCATCTCCTTTGTATACACATTGCTCGTTACCAGAAGCTTTGGACTGGAATGTGTTTTTGGGCAATTTTATCTATTTTACTGCAGATTAACTACTTATTGCAACCCAAAAGGATCAGTTATATCTATTTACTGTATATGACATATTGAATCTATTCTGCCTTCTTTTTCCTGATAGTCAACTACAACCTGAAAATATCTACTGTACACCATTGACATTATAAAAATGTATTTTGGGGTAACTGCCTATTCTATGCAAAATTCCATCAAAATAACTGTATTTCATTTTAATACATCGCATACATACACTATATTACCAAAAGTATTGGGACGCCTGCCTTTATGGACCTTGCTTTGTGCACAGTCATGTTGGAACAAGAAGGGGCCATCCCAAAACTGTTTCCACAAAGTTGGCAGCATGGAATTTTCCAAAATATCTTGGTATGCTGATGCCTTGAGAGTTCTCTTCACTGGAACTAAGGGGCCAAGCCCAACCCCTGAAAAACAACCTCACACCATAATTCCCTCTCCACCAAATGATTTGGACCAGTGCACAAAGCAAGGTCCATTAAGACATGGATGAGAGAGTTTGGGGTGGAACACAGTTCACAGTTCACAGTTTTGGAGGCCATGGAATGCCCAGATGGCACAAAACCAGTCCAAATGACCCCATTTTGGAAAGTAGACACCCCAAGCTATTTACTGAGATGGTGTATGGTGAGTATTTTGCAGACCTCGCTTTTTGTCACAAAGTTTTAAAAACTGAAAAAAGAAAAAAAAAAATACATTTTTCTTTTCTTTCTTCATTTTCAAAAACAAATGAGAGCTGCAAAATACTCACCATGCTTCTCAGCAAATAGCTTGGGTGTCTACTCTCCAAAATGGGGGTCATTTGGGGGGTTTTGTGCTATCTTGGCATTTTATGGCCTTCGAAACTGTGATAAGTAGTGAGGAGTGAAATCAAAAATTTACGCCCTTAGAAATCCTGAAGGCGGTGATTGGTTTTCGGGGCCCCGTACGCAGCTAGGCTCCCAAAAAGTCCTACACGTGTGGTATCTCCATACTCAGGAGAAGCAGCAGAATGTATTTTGGGGTATAATTCCACGTATGCCCATGGCATGTTTGAGCAATATATCATTTAGTGACAACTTTGTGCAAAAAGAAAAAAGAAAGTTTGTAATTTTCCCTCAACTTGTGGAAAAATATAAAATATTCCATGGACTCAACATGCCTCCCAGCAAATAGCTTTGGGTGTCTACTTTCCAAAATGGGGTAATTTTTGGGGGGGAGGGGGGTTTGTGCCATCTGGGCATTTTATGGCCTTCAAAACTGTGATAGGTAGTGAGGAGTGAAATAAAAAATGTACACCCTTGGAAATCCTGAAGGCGGTGCTTGGTTTTCGGGGCCCCGTATGCGGCTAGGCTCCCAAAAAGTCCCACATATGTGGTATCCCCGTACTCAAGGGGTTTGTACTGCCCTGCCATTTCAGCACCTCAAGAAATGAGATAGGCAGTCATAAACTAAAAGCTGTGTAAATTCCAGAAAATGTACCCTAGTTTGTAGACACTATAACTTTTGCGCAAAACAAAAAATATATGCTTATTGACATTTTTTCTACCAAAGACATGTGGTTGAATACATTTTGGCCTAAATGAATGACTAAAATTGAGTTTATTGGATTTTTCTTATAACAATAAGTAGAAAATATCATTTTTTTTCAAAATTTTCGATCTTTTCCCGTTTATATTGCAAAAAATAAAAATCGCAGAGGCAATCAAATACCATCAAAAGAAAGCTCTATTTGTGGGAAGAAAAGTACGCCAATTTCATTTGGGTACAGCATTGCATGAACGCGCAATTAGCAGTTAAAGCGACGCAGTGCCAAATTGTAAAAAGTGCTCTGGTCAGGAAGGGGGTAAAACCTTCCGGGGCTGAAGTGGTTACATTTATTTGGAGACATTCACCCTCTCTGTTTTCTGTCTCTAATCTCAGATTAAGCAGCACATACTGCCTGTTCACTAATGGCCCGTACGTGTTAAGGGATAAAAGTTCTCCAAATTAGCACCACAAAGAAAACTTTATTATGTATCTCTGGCATCTTGGGCTTTGATGTATGAAGCACTGATGCTTCTGTCTCTTTTAAAATATTATTCCATTAGTTGTTAATGCTTTTTGTCACACTGAGTTATGCAGATTTATAATAAAGGGAGCTTACTAGGGGCACATGAGGTATGTGGAAATGAAATTAATTCTAATTATTTATCTAGAGGAACAAGTTAGGCACTTGGACAGGACTACAGATTAGGAATTAATGTCCGTTAGAGGGCTGGAAGGGGAATGAAGATCGGTTCATTAAAACCCAAGTTCTTTTTTATAAAATTTTTGGTGGTGTACGTTTCAACTAGGTTCTCAGTTATATTTAATTTCCTTTTTCTTTGTTACCCTTTTAACAGTTTTTCATGTTTACATCTTTAAAGTATGCTAGTTGCTGGGTGATCTGTGGACGCATGCAGCCCTATGTTGGCAGACCAAACAGTTGCTTGAATAACCTTGACCTGATTGTAAGTCAAAGTCATGCATTGTCTACCACAGTGGAGGCCATTAATACATGCAGAGAAGCAGTGTTGTTTTACCTTTATGACAACTTCCTGCCAAAAAGTGGCTGCTAAACATCATTTAAAAATATGAAAGGGGTAAAGCTGAAGTGTGGGCAGAACTTCATTGGGGCAATAGCTAGGTAGCAGTAATGTACTCCAATGATAGGTGCCCCATTGGTGGTAGCCGCTTCTTATTAAAAAAAAAATATTTACCATGCAGTCTCTAATGGTGATATTACAGCTGAAGTTCCAGCAGTGATGCTGTCAATGAAAAGGTGTAATAGCGCTGCCACCTTCTTAATTCACAGCTCCAAACCGGTGCTTAGACTATGAGGCCTCCTGATGCCTCTGCAATGTATAATCCACAAGAGGAAAAGTTGGCACCCCCGGTAAATTAAAAAATCTGTCTTCCTTTATTGGATTACATAAGTTACAGCTGTAAAAACAGCCAATGCATTTCTGCCAATTTGCCATGAATCTATTGCTGCTCAGCAACTCTTGAATTGTCACTCTGTTTAGAGAATACAATACCAGTCCATCTGTATTTTGGTCTGATGGTATTTTCTGTATTTCTATGGTTTAAGAAAACAAGTGGCATAGATCCATGATTACGGTAAGATTACCAGTCAAGCATCCACAATTCAAATGTACAGTAATACCTTGGATAACGAGCATAATTCGTTCCAGAAGAAGAATGCTTGTAATCCAAAGCACTCGTAAGCGAGTTTCCCCATAGGAAATAATGAAAACTCAGATAATCCGTCCAACAGCCACTGCTTGTCTATGCAGTACCGCATGTGGCCAGAGGTGCAGGGGCACCGAAGACACTTGGAAACACTCGGAGAAGCTCAGAAACACTCAGAGACCCTCGGAGACCACTCGGAGGCAGCTCAGAGTGTTTCTGAGTGTCTCCGAGCATCACCGGCGCCACCGCACCTCTGGCCAAATGCGGTACTACACACCCCAGCGGCTTGAATCCTTTTTAAAAAAAGCTTGTATTGCGAAATGCTGATAAATCTCGTTACTTGCAAACCGAGATTCCACTGTACTTTGGAATCATGCAAAAGTGTTTCACATTTATTGAAAATACAGTACACAGTATTTCCAAAGTGTTCAAATCATATTTTGAAGAGTATATTGAATGTTTGGAGTCTTTTGGATTTATTTAGGATCAAGATAGTTTTAGAAAAATGCCTTTTAATTCAGAACAAATCTATTTCTTTTTTTTTAGAGGAACAATTGCAGGCCACTAGAGGGCTTAGGTAAGAGCTATATTAGGGCTTGTCAGTGAGCAAAGGCAGTATGCTTAAGCTTGTGTTTGAGATCTGTTTAAAGGCTAAGTTCATCTTCACAGTAAAAATAATAAATGCACATATTTTAGAAGAAAAAAAGGGGGTATTTATTATTTTTTCCTGCAGGAGCCTGAAAAGCATTGCACCTGTGATCAGTAGATACTGTGTGCAATGTGGGCTTTTGCAGACATGTCCCTCGGCTTTCAGTCTGTACCTCTAGCTGATATATCATCTATTGAGCTTCAGTGCCCCCTTGTCCCCCTCTTGCTCACATGCTGCACATATGCTCTAGTGCTCTTAAACAATCATTCACTCACCAATTGATTTATTCGTTACGGACACCAGCACTGGAGCACTGAAGTGGACTTTTGCATGGAATTATGGACTTGCGATAATTGGATATTTGAAAGAAAAATGAATAAGACAGCTCTACCTGTTTACCAATAAATACTAATAAAATTTTCATTCATGTAAATTCATAAAAGTGCCACAATTATTAATTCATATATAAAAAAAGTGTATCTATATACCAAACAAAAAAAGTGCATCAATAGAAATGGAAAAAAACAAAAAGTGCTTGTGCCAATAGATACATAATAATTAAAAATAGAAACAGTCCAAAGTGGTGCAAATATCAGTCTTCATCAAATAAAATGCCCAGTGCAAACAAATAAAGTGTCCTGTGCAAAATAACGTTCAGGTGTTCTCAGTACAAAAATAATGATGTATACACACAGTCCCAATCCTTCTCATGCTCCACCTTCACGTGCAGTGTCTACCACCAGATATACTAAATTACTAAATAACTCTGCAGAACTATTTGCTGGTAAAACCAGTAGCAGCACATGTAATGATAGTACACAGGAATCGTAATGTATCCAGGATCAGTGGGTCTTCCTCCAGAATTACACGCCCCTGGAGGATGTCGGATGATGAAATGCGTAGGGAGGGAAGGGCATTGGCCGTGAAGTGACCATGCACATGAGGTCCATACCCACGGTCTGATAGTGCAGCCGGAAACGGCTTGGTAATAGATTTTAGTATGCTATGCCAGTGTCGATTGTGACACTACTTAATGTGAGTGCTTTGGGTGATTTATTAATTTTACAATCTTACGCTATGTGAGCTTCTTTTCACTTCCTGATTGGGTATATATTGTGTCAATATATGGTGATTCTGGAGGGAGACCGGCTGCTCTGCTAATGCCACTGTGACTGAACTGTAAAGGCCAGCTGTCAGTATCCAATGATTGGATGTCGGCCGTAATGACTCCTGATCATGTGACCACCATGACACCCAATCTAAGTATTCATGTGTTCAACTAGTCATTGCCACTCTCAGGGTGTAAAGGCCCTGTTAAAGGGATGCTGGGGCAGAATGGGGCTAAAACATTAAAGTGTTAATAAAGATTTTTTTTACTGTCTATGCCTTGTTAGGGAGATTTCCTCTCACTTTATTTCCTGGAGATAAAATAAGAAGTGAGAGTATACCTATAAAATGGTCTGATGATTTAAAATCCTTACTCTTCTCCCTCTTTTTTTCTGTATTGCATCCAGGACAGATCAGAGCCATTCTGATTGGTCAGCACTGGCACAGAGCATCACTCTGATCTGGCAGAAAAAAAGAGGGAGGAGAGTGGGGATTTCAGCTCCCTAGACCGCTACACTGGCTACATGGGAACTGACAGCTCATCACCCATGGAGGTTAAGTATAGCAGGGAAGGGGGAGGGGGAGGGTGTTCAGTGTCAGTTCACTTTTTCTCAAAAGATAAACTACCCCTTTAGCTCATGTGTCAAACACAAGGTACCCCCCTTGTCTCAGCAGTCAAGAGGAGAACATAACTGCTCCTACAAATCCTGCTTCTCTCTGTGCAGCCACAGCACCCCCCTCGTCTCTGTTCCCCCTGGCCTCAGCATTCAGCAGTTCACTCCAGCCCCCCCCCCCCATGGTTCTCCTCCAGACCCTGCACTTTCTGCTTCCCAGCTCTGGTCCCAGCTTTTTCCTGGCAGCGGCATGAGGTAAGAGGGGTGTGTGTGTGTGTGTGTGTGTGTGTAGGGTGGGGGTGATTCTTTACATCATATGCCACAGATTGCACATTGGATCAGAGCACAATTTTTTGTTTTGTCATAGCTGTGCCTGTCTAGGACCAAAAAATGTAATAAACACGGCTTGGTAGTATTTGTCTGATGGTTAAAAAAATAACTTTGTTACCAAAACTCATTTTTCAATATACAGTAAAACCTTGGATTGTGAGCATAATTTGTTCCGGAAACATGCTTCTAATCCAAAGCACTTGTATATCACAGCAAAATTTCCATAAGAAATAATGGAAACTCAAATGATTTGTTCCACAACCATTTATTCATAAGTCCTTCAGTTTATAGTCCATATAAAAAGATTATAGCCATGTGATAGGTTGTGTAACCATAAAATGTCCATCCACAAATGGAAGTCTCCACAAGGGGATTAGAAGCTAAATCCAGCAGGAGCTACAGAGTATAAAAGAGAAGAGAGGCGCCACTAAGTGTAGCAATACGGTTACATTTAATGAAGGTACAACATTTAGCATCTCACATGGTTGATGATTAAAAGAGGCACATCTAAGTATGCAGGCATTCGGGGTAAAGCTGTCCACAAAGACCATCCTCCGCACCGCCTGCTCTCACCGATGTCAGTCTGTAATCGTGACTGGGAAGACTACCCTGCAGTAGAGCGATCTGAAAGCGAGGCTTGAACCACTTGTGGAGCGCAGCATGGAAGGGACGACATCAATGGCAGTGAGGAGGATGGTCTATGTGAACAGCTTTACCCCGGATGCCTACATACTTAGATGTGCCTCTTTTAATCATTCACCATGTGAGTTGCTAAATGCTGTACCTCCATTAAATGTAAACGTATTGCTACACTTAGTGGCGCCTCTCTTCTCTTTTATACTCTGTAGCTCCTGCTGGATTTAGCTTCTAATCCCCTTGTGGAGTCTTCCATTTGTGGATGGACATTTTATGGTTACACAGCCTATCACATGGCTATAATCTTTTTGTATGTACTATAAACTGAAGGATTTACGAATTAATGGTTGTGGAGCGAACCATTAACGAACTACAGGAAACGTTTGGTTGAAGTTATTGCTGCCAAAGGAGGTTCAACCAGTTATTAAATCCAAGGGTTCCCATACTTTTTCCACCTGTACTGTGAATGTTTACATGGTGTGTTCAATAAAAACATGGTAACATTTAATTCTTTGTGTGTTATTAGTTTAAGCAGACTGTGATTGTCTATTGTTGTGACTTAGATGAAGATCAGATCACATTTTATGACCAATTTGTGCAGAAATCCATATAATTCCAAATGGGTTCACATACTTTTTATTGCAACTGTATATGAGCATACAATAGGGACATTTTGTGAGAAAACTAGGGGTTATTTCACATGGGCATCATCAGTTCAGTCACATTTTTCACTAAGGAAAAACAAATGAATTACGGATTCAGACTACATCAGTTTGCACAACAGTCTTTAGTTCACTTCAGTTTATATCGGTTTGCACTTCAGTTCAGCTTATGTCAGTCTACATCAGTTTTTGCATTTGTCTTATTTGGTTATTGCAGAAACCAATCATAATTGACACAGTATAATACCATCAGGGCCTGACCTCAATACCATTAAAATGCTGTGGTGTGACCTAAAGTTGGATGCTTCACCAAGACATCCCTAAAAATATTCACAAACTTAAAATGTTTTGTATAAAAATGTACTAGGTTTATGTTTAGGTCCATTCAGCAGCTACAAAAATCATTTTGTTGAAGTTATTTGTCAATACAAGTGCCACTAAATATAAGTGTGCAAATTCTTTTTCCATTAACCACAACTGCTGAAACCATCTTTTCAGTAAAAACATTGTCATGCTAAATGTCTGTTAAATAAGATTTTTTTTATCTATAATTTTGAGGCAGAAATCTAATTACAAAAGGTATATGTAAGGGTCTCATTTAGAATTTTTTTCCCCAACGGACACAGTAAGAAGGCATGTTATTGGAAACGTAGCCTCGAATGGACACGTAGATCAGAGATAACGCACCTTTGATAGTCGCAGCACATTTATGAAGGGATTGTAAGCTCTAATGAGCAGGGCACTCTGATTCCTCCTGTATTGAATTGTATTGAACTTGTACTGTCCTCCCTAATGTTGTGGCATGGTTGGAGGTAGCAAATAATTAGTTCACGAGGAGGTGGTGAGACTCCCAATTACATGTAATTTTTTAGGTGCAACCAATGTAAATATATACATTTAGTTGATTTCAGCCACTTGTAATTCATTCCCTATACAGAGGCACTCTGGCTTAGAGAGTGGGTGCATTACTAGGACCTCTGCAAGTACACAGGCTAACAGAAAACATTATGACAGAAGAAGAGAACAGAGAGATGACTTTACCTGACTGTTGCTACTCATTTGTTGTCAAGTCCCAGGCAGAGGTGCCCAAGCTGTATTGCTTAAAACCCAATTGTGGGCTCATGCTACCGACCCCAGTTACCCTCCCTTACTCTGTGGAGGCCCCTTTCCTATACTTTTTTTCTTTTATTTTATGATTTCCAAAGACTAAGGTTGGGCACCCATGCATGAGCACTTCCGAAGTGGGCTGTGTGTTTATAGACACACACAGTGCCATAACCAATGACTGCCCTCTGCTTCACCTGTAAAAGCAGGAAGTGAGTACTGGAGCCGTAGACACCACCGGAACAGTGAGAGAAGCCAGGTAAGTTCCTGGGGGCTAGGATAGATAGTGGAGTGTTTTATACCCTAATGCATAGGTGTCAAACAAAAGCCGAATCCCGCCCGCCAGGCCTTGCTAAGTGGCCTACACAGCGGCCTCCAGCCGACACCTGTTTTTATCACTGCCAAGTCTCCCAAGAGTAAACATCCACCCCCTCAGTCCTGTGAGCGGCGCCAGCTTGTATGAATGCATGCGCGGCCCGTCGGTCTCCAAGGAGACCAGAATAAACCTCTCCCGCTCTCTTTCCTCCTCAGTCCCTTCAGCAGTGCCGGCTTTTTGTGAGCTGAGCCTGGCATAGCTGTCAGGAAACTCCACCACTCCTGAACCCTGCACTCTGTACATAGCTCGCTCCTTAACCCTGCACTCTGTACATAACCTGCTCCTGAAACCTGCACTCTGTACGTAGCACGCTTCTGAACCCTGCACTCTGTATGTAGAACGCTCCTGAACCCTGCACTCTGTACGCAGCCACTCCTGAACCCTGCACTCTGTACGCAGCCACTCCTGAACCCTGCACTCTTTACTTAGTGCGCTCCTGAACCCTGCACTCTGTACTAGCATGCACTCCTGAACCCTGCACTCTGTATGTAGCGCATTCCTGAACCCTTCACTCTGTACATAGCATATTCCTGAACCCTGCACTCTGTACTTAGCACACCCCTAGAGTAGATACATAGTCCTACAGATACAACCGGCCCTTTGAGGGCAACCATACTGCTGATGCGGCCCCCAATGAATTTAAGTCTGACACCCCACCCCTAATGCATTAATTTCATTAAGATAAAAAAAGTTTAGACTTTAGAAGCACTTTTAGGGCTTGTTCCCACATAAAGTTGAAGGTCGATTGAGCCACGCCTTTGCCGCCTGCAATCGCTACACCTCTCCAAATTGCAGAGGCAGCATCCGGGGTGTACACATACCCCACCCATAAACATAAGAAAAGCATTACGGCTACGAGAATTATACCCCCTGTCACTTTTGGTGAGCTAACGCAACCTATTCAAGTAAATGGGGCCGATTCTCAAGCTCCCCGCAACTGCATCCAATGCATGTGGTTGTGACTTGCTAGTGCAGGATTCAAGGGGTTAAAGCAGGTGGTAAGGAGGCGAACCAATGCCTCCTAACTGCCTGATATGTTCTCTGTGAAGATCAATCCAAGCGTGGGTCATTCTTCAGAGAGCAAAAGACATGTGATTAAGCCTTAAGAGGCGAGTCCAAGTTGCCACGCACTCACAGGATATGAATAAAAAAAGAAATGAAAAGTAAACAGAAGCATGGGTTCTACCCAATCCCCACTCTAAAAATTTGAGGTACACGTACTTTTATTTTGAGGTTTGCAGATAAACATAGACATGGCAGGAGGCAGAATTTAACAACAACAGCTTAGGTCTTCAGGTAGCTTTTAGAATGATCTGTCTGAATGGCTCTTCCTCTTCCTAATTCTGCAATTTATACAGACGCCATTATACAGACAAAGACATATATTAATGCATTTTATACATTTCCATGCTTGTAATTACACAGCCAACAAACCGTAATATGTCATAATTACCAACACAGAAAAACAATATGCCCTGCGGTACAACATGCTTGCTGTGACAAAGCAGGGGACTGTCTGGATGATTAAATCGCTAAATGGCTTCTGCTGGACTGCCAATGCAGGACATGGGATAGTAGGCATCATGCAAAATTACCAAACATGCATAGCAAATAAATAAACAGACCATACACCCATTTCATTAAAATAATAATTCTTTATTCTATATTTATTGGATAAAATTGGCCGCGGCCTGATTTATTGGTTTTATTCTATTTTTAATACCAAACCAAATTTATTCATAACATCAAATCCATTCTCATAAAGCATATTCTCAACCAAACTTTATTTTAACCATAAACCATACTCAACCCAGCCACTGAGACTCGAGCTGAATCAGCATTTATCATCAGATCTTCTTCTTAAATCTCCCCTTTGATTATTCACCAAAGGGAGCCACCACATAAATCTTTGGCCGCGACGGGGGGGGGGGGGGGTTAGGGCGGGGAGCTCTTAGTGCTGTAATTTCTCTGGCGACTGGCACAATCCTGACTGGAAATTTCCCTTAAATAGGCTATAGGATCCCTTCTGGAATATTCTAAAGGTCATATGACCTTTACTAACCAATCCTAACTGGCCTCTTGACCTTTCCAGAACCTTCTAAACCACCTGACTAAAATTGCCCAATCATTGCTATACTATTTAACCTTCTAGATTCTTCTATGACACCTGACCTTAACTGCCCAATCCCTAATAGTCTATTAACCTTCTATAACCTCTGAATCACCTGACCCTAAACAGCCTATCAAATTTAACCTTAACTGCAATACCTATTCCTAATATTCTTTTAAATGCCGATGCCACAATCCCATGAGGAAAGGCGGCCCAATATGGCCTATCCTTTATTTCCCCATGGGATTGTAGGCATCATGCAAAATTACCAAACATGCATAGCAAATAAATAAACAGATCATACACCCATTTCATTAAAATAATAATTCTTTATTCTATATTTATTGGATAAAATTGGCCACGGCCTGATTTATTGGTTTTATTCTATTTTTAATACCAAACCAAATTTATTCATAACATCAAATCCATTCTCATAAAGCATATTCTCAACCAAACTTTATTTTAACCATAAACCATACTCAACCCAGCCACTGAGACTCGAGCTGAATCAGCATTTATCATCAAATCTTCTTCTTAAATCTCCCAAACGACAGGAGAGTTGATATTACCATCAACTCTCATGTCCACAGAACCCCAGACCGCGGCCGACTCTATGCATGTTTGCAAATCAGAATTAAAAATATCTAAGCCCACCTCAGATAAATGAATGCCGTCGAATCTATACAAACCTGGTAAGTTTCCTTCCAGTTCCATATGACGAAACGACAAACCTAAATCGGGGACTAAAAATTTCTCCATAGCCCTATTTATCCTTTTCCTAACTTTGTTTAGAGATTTAAAAACTAAAGAATTAGACCAACATAAACGTGGAATGATTTCTGAAAAGACCAAAACCGTGTTTGGTGAATTGATCCGCAAAAATCTAAATGTGTCCTGCATGGAAGAAATCAAATCTAAAGTCTTCACTTTCCCAATATCATTACCACCAAGATGAATTACGATTATATCCGGAGAAGTATATAAAGCATATAATCTACCTAACTCGAAAACCAAATCTTCCCATAACATACCCCTCCGTCCATACCAATGAATGCGAAAAGAGGAAGGATCCAGTCCTAGATTTTCAGAATATATTCTATGAGCTGCTCTCTGTTGTGCCCAAAAAACAAAAGAATGGCCCACAATCCACACTGTGCGGTGAGGACCTGAAATAAAATAACAATTTAATAAGGACGAATGTATAATTGAAAAGAATTAGAACTCCATCTTCCTATTTTTTTGATGATATTATCTTGTAAACCGATTCGAGCGGCCTCAGTAGCCGCTCCTATTCTAAATGAATGACATGTGATCCTTAAATGACTTAGATGTAAATACACCAAACACCTTTTTAAAACCGCCGAAAATTGATAAACAGTTAAAGGAGAACCATTCTCGTGAATAAATAAAAATTCGGAAATATTAGGCCGTAATGCAAAGTAAAAACGTAAAGTTTTAACTGGACAAATATTAACATCCGTGCATTCTTTTAAATTTATCCAGGCCCCTAGACCTAGAGGATCCGTTTTACTAAAACGCAGGAAAATGCGCAGACCGTCCGATAGAAACTCAACGTTTGATGATAACATTCCCGATGTACTTGTCTTAGAAAAAGGTAAAACTTCGGAAATCCGAAACGCAGCAAAAAACGTTAATGTAAAAACCGAAGAAAAAAGTGCAGCTTCATAATTTGACGAACATACATATCCCGTTGCCATACAAATTCTTGACAACATATCAGGTGTTATCGGAGATCTACTATCCTTCTTAAAATTTTTCCTCTTATATCCCTTTAAAACCTGTCTCACCGAGAAAAAACTATGACAAGGAGGCAGGCTGTAAAGGCGCAAAAAGAAAGAAATTCCCGATAATGTTTTGCAAATATGAGACCAGGAGTATTTCTTCTGAATTAACGATTGAAGAAATAGCAGCACAATACTTTCGGAATATTCCGAAACAGTAACGTTCAAAGCTAATAAAAAATTAGACCACAAAAGCCACGAAGAAGTATAATTCTTCCAAGTAGAAGGGGCTACAGAATTCTTAATATTCTGAGATATCAAATCAGATCCCACAGATGCGACGGGCAAAGTGACCCCACCACATCTGCCTCTGGCATTAATTCGAAAAATCGTTCCATCTGTAAGCGAGATAGAGCATCGGCAATTATATTAGTCTTACCTGGAATATACTTAGCCTTTATCCAAATGTTCCATCGGAGGCATAGAAAAACTAAATGTCGCAAATAAGCGACCACCAAAGGCGATTTGGAAGAAAGGCTGTTAACCGCAAAAGCAACACCTTTATTGTCAGTGCTAACTAACAACCTCTTATTCCTAAAGAAATAACCCCATAGTTCTAATGATACTATAATAGGAAAAAGCTCTAGCAGAACACTGTTTTTGCAAAAACCATTCGTGATCCACCTGATTGGCCAGGTCGAGGAACACCAATGATTTCCCCAAATTGTCCCAAAACCAACCGATCCCGCAGCATCAGTTGATAGTTTAAAGTCACTATCTATAATAAAGTCCTGTTGCCATAGAGCTCTACCATTAAAATTTTCCAGAAATTGTAACCAAACCATTAAATCTTGCTTGATGTCCATAGTAATTCTAACATGGAATGACGGATTTTTTAAACCAGAAATAGCCGTGTACAATCTTCTGGAAAAAACCCTACCCATAGGTAAAATTCTGGTTGCGAATGCTAACTGACCTAACAAAGATTGCATCTCCTTTAAAGTTACTTTACCTTTTCTCAAGAATAACCTCAAAAGTTGATTAAGTCTATACATTTTCTCATTGGGCAATCTAAATTCCATGTTTATAGTGTCTAAAGTTATCCCCAAAAACTCAATACAACAAGTTGGAAAAATGGTCTTTTCTTCCGCCAAAGGAATACCAAAATAATCGCATATTCCTTGAAACGATTGTAATAAATGCAAACAATCGTTCTCACCACCCCTTCCCATGAATAAAAAATCATCCAGATAGTGGATAAAATCGTCAGAGGCAGTTACTTAAGCTACCACCCATTCTAAAAAGGTGGAAAAAGCTTCAAAATAAAAACATGAAATAGAACAACCCATAGGCAGGGCTTTGTCGAAATAAATTTTTTTTCGAAATTAATACCTAATGAGCTGAAGCAATGCAAAGGATGCAAAGGAAGAAGCCGAAAAGCAGATTTTATATCCGCCTTCGCCATTAGTGCATTAACCCCTAATGAACGCAGTTTATCTACTGCTGTGTCAAAAGATGTATAAGAAACTGTCACCGAATCACTATCAATTTGATCATTTAATGAGCTGCCAAAAGGGAATGACAGGTGATGTATGAGCCGAAATTCATTCGGTTCTTTTTTAGGAATCAAACCCAATGGAGAAATCCGAAAATCATCAAAAGGGGGGCTATCAAAAGGACCCTCCATCCTGCCTGCTTCCACTTCTTTTAATAATTTTTTACGCACTAAATGAGGGTAATCGTTTACAGATTTCAAATTTTTAACTTGTGCACAGCCCTTACCTTGAAACTTTGGTAATGAAAACCCGACAGAGAAGCCTTCAATTAGCAGAGATGCCATCTGAAGGTTTGGATAAACCCGAAGCCAAGGAAGAATTCTTGGAAACTTCACTGGCGTGATTGCTTTTGGAAAAACTTTCCTTTTGGCTTGCTTGAAGCTTCCGAAAACATTTAGATATGGGGTGATTTCCGGAGCAAAAAGCACATTCATGTTTATATTTGCATGCAGATAACCATTTACAATGGCTATCATTGTATGCAAAACACAAACCTTTCTTATAATTAGTACTTGTAGTCGAATTGGAAACCGTATTAATTGCACTTTTTTGCGAAAAAGTTTGTCTCTGAGGTAAAAATAAATTCAACAGAGACCTACGTCCTTAGACCCCCATTGTAAAGAGGGTTGAACTGCCAATTTCTGTCTGAAAGCCTCATCATAAGCCAACCATGAAAACCCACTAAAACTTTTGTAAGCCTCTAAAATAATGTCAATATGTTGAAATAATAAAGAGCTTTTGGATGGGCATTTCTCACATAAAACACTGGCATAAATGCAAAATGCTTGTAACCAGCTGTAAAATGATTTAATTAATGGTTTACGGCGATCATCCTCCTGCTTCTCATCCCTCCTCTCATATTTCGGAAATTCTCTAGAAAGAGGAAGAACTAAATTTAGATCAATAAATTCCTCTCTCCAGATTTTCTCCCGCAAAGATGAAGAAAGATGAAAACCCAGAGGAGAGATAAAACAAGGCATGCACTCCCTGAATCCTTTCTCAGGCCCAGTGCCCACTGTGTTGACAACCTCTTGTGAAACAATAGCCTTCTGAGGCATAGTGCTGTTTTCATTTAAAACAGCCGACCAGACCTCTGCTGTATTATCATCCCTGCTACTGGGCATCCTTGTCTGTGATGTTGTGTGAGCACGCATAACTTCAATAAGCTGCTGTAAAGAAGAAGATAATTCAGAAAGCTTTGAGACATCTGACAACTCACCATCATTATTACTAACTTTGTTGACTTCTTCAGAAAACAGAGGTGAAGCACACCGCACAGTGATAGGAATGCCGGCTGCTGTACTAGTCAGAGGAACCAAACTGGGTTCCCCCATTGCCTCTCCATTGTGGCTGCTGCTCTTCTGCTGCTGTTCCGCTAGAAACCGCTGTGTAGACGACTGCGCTGTGGCCGCAGCTGGTACCTGACTCGCTCTCTCTTCATTGTGCTCAGTAGCGTAAGTCGTGCATGCGCGCCGACTACCCGACGACGACACAGGCCTCTCTCTCCTTGCTTCAGGCTGTACAGGCGGCGCCGGACTGAAACTCCTCCTCGGAAGCCGCTTCCTCTTGTTCGCTCTCCGCCCTCCTTCTCCAGCTTGCGTGACATCTTCCTGCCTTCCGACCTCCGGAACTACATGCGCCGGAATTACATCATGTACAGCAACCCGACATGGACGCTGACTCTCACCGGCTCCAGCGCTTCTACTCATTTCTTCTTCCAATCTTCCTTCAGCTTCCCCGGAGGTTTGACCCACAGGTAAGGCAAGGCAAGACCGAATCCATTCTTCTCCTCCAGCCGCCTCTGCTCTTTCTAATAATTGACGAATTAGAGTCTTCATTCCACCAGTGAAACACTGAAACCAGTATTATGGCTACTTCTGCCTGAGCTCTTAGTGCTGTAATTTCTCTGGCGACTGGCACAATCCTGACTGGAAATTTCCCTTAAATAGGCTATAGGATCCCTTCTGGAATATTCTAAAGGTCATATGACCTTTACTGACCAATCCTAACTGGCCTCTTGACCTTTCCAGAACCTTCTAAACCACCTGACTAAAATTGCCCAATCATTGCTATACTATTTAACCTTCTAGATTCTTCTATGACACCTGACCTTAACTGCCCAATCCCTAATAGTCTATTAACCTTCTATAACCTCTGAATCACCTGACCCTAAACAGCCTATCAAATTTAACCTTAACTGCAATACCTATTCCTAATATTCTTTTAAATGCCGATGCCACAATCCCATGAGGAAAGGCGGCCCAATATGGCCTATCCTTTATTTCCCCATTCTAAGAAGAAACAAGACTTGATTGTTCCAGGAATGTAGTTCATGTGTGTACATGTACAGTGGTTAATAATAATATGTTGGACATTTTATTAACAGTAATTACTATATAAACATCCATAGTCACTCTTTATACATACTAGCAAAAGTGTGCCCATTCCAAAACAGGTAAGATTGTGAATATTACAAATAATGCTTAGGAAGTGTTTTAGCAGGCAATATGCGCATTTGAGAATTGCAAAGGGTATGACAATATGGTGTCCTTTTATGAAACTGAGATCAGCGGCGATCCCAAGTCTCACCGCTGATCTCAGGTCATTACCAGTTTATGAAACTGAGATAATCAGCAGAGAACATGTTCTCCGCAGATTATCTCAGCACAGTGAGAATCTGTAACTGACTGTCATAGAAACGGCCAGTTTATGAAGGTGCGATATGGGCACCTCACTGGCGATCTGTGACAGAATTCTCACTTTCTGATTCACCATTTCAGAAGTGGAGAAACAGAGTGAGAAGCGTGAAACTGGCTAATACTGATTACTGAGTACTGAGTAATCTGGAGAAAGCAAGAAGTCTTTTGACTTCTTTCTTTCACCAAACAGTCATAGTACATCTTCCCCACCATTACACCCCCCAAAACCAGCAGGATAGGAATTTATAGTATATATATAGATATATAGATATATATATATCTATATATCTATATATCTATATATATAGATATATAGATATATATATCTATATATCTATATATATCTATCTATCTATATCTATATATATCTATATATATATATAGATATATATAGATATATATCTATATATCTATATATATCTATAGATATATATCTATAGATATATATATATATATATATATATATCTATATCTATAGATATATATCTATAGATAGATATTTATTGATATATATAGATATATCTATATATCTATATATAGATAGATTGAGAGATATATATAGATATATATATAGAGAGAGAGAGAGAGAGAGAGAGAGAGAGAGAGAGATATCTCTAGATATCTAGATATATCTAGATATATATCTAGATATATATCTAGATATATCTAGATATATATCTAGATATATATCTATCTAGATATCTATAGATAGATATATATCTATCTAGAGATATCTAGATAGATATATATCTATCTAGATATATATATATATTTTTTAGATGTTCACGTCTCTGACTGGGTTCACACTTGTGCGATGCGTGAACCAGCGTGATTCCTGTGCGGGTTTTCACATCGCACCTACATTGACATCTGCGCACCACTGCGGGTGTCAATGTAAAGTTAATGACACCCCAGATCATTTCACAGATCGCAGTGCGAACTATGTAATGGTGCAGGAATCGGATCGCATGGGTGTTCACACCCATGTGATCCGATTCCAGTGCGGACCAAATAAAGGGTCCTGTACCATTTTGGTGCAAATGCAATATGATTTAGGGCCAGTTCCCACTGCTGCGGTGTCCGAGATCGGATGTGATTCGCACCGCACTGCAGTGCAAAATCACATCCGATCTCTGTGTGATGCGATTTCAGCCATACAGATAGTATTGCTGAATTTGCATTGCACTCGGACCAAACTCATACAGGACCCTTTTTTTGGTCCACAGCAGAATCGGATCGCATGGGTGTTCACACCCATGCGATTTGATTACTGTCCGAGTATGCAGATCACACTGCGATATGCGAACTGATTTGGGGGTGTTGTTAACTTTTAGGCCCAGTTCACACTTGTGCGATGCGGGACATCGCACAGGCATCACATGTAATTCGCAGCACACTGCCATTCACATTACATGCGATGTCTGTGTGGTGTGATATCAGCCGTACAGATAGTATGGCTGATATGGCACCGCATTCGGTGCAAACACGCACAGGACCCTTTTTTCTATTCGGACCAGAATCGGATCACATGTGTGTTCACACATATGCGATCCGATTCATGTCCGAACTGTCAGTTCGCAGTGCGATATGCAAGCTGAACTGGGGGTGTCGTTAACAATGTATTGACACTCCCCAGCGATTCGCATATGGCAGTGTGAACTGACATGCGAGTCGGTGCGATGCGGGAACCCGCAGTGGATACGCAGTGTTCTCACATTGCACCAGTTTATCAATTTTTATGTTTATCAATTATGAAATATATTTTATTTTAATTTATTAATAAATATTTATACTTGTATACTTTATTAAAAAATTTTTTTTAATGATTATAAATGTATTTTGCATTTATATGAATGGTGTATAGCTGCGTTACATATGTGCATTACATTCATTTACTATACACCATTCACATTTAAATAGGCACATGTATGATCTTTAAATATTGATAAAAACAATGTTTTTTTTTATAATTAGGTTAATGTATATTGTGTAGGAGGAATTTAACTTTATTATTTTATTAATATGTTGGGGAATAATGTGTGCTGATTCGTGTTACACTTTTGTATTTTATGGTTCCTCATACTGTAATCCTGCTATATCACGTGAGATTACAGTGAGAGGAGCCGTTCTCAGGAGTTCCCGGCGTTTGTAGATCGCTCCTCAACTCAACATGAGAAGCGATCTACACACGTTCATAAACAGGCACTCAGAGGAGAGCGATCTCCTCTGAGAATGCCTGAGAACTGAAAAGCGGTATTTTACCGCAGTTTCATAAAAGGACACCTATGTGTAGGACAGGAATGTTGCAGGGAATGACAGTGGGCTGTATGTTCAGGAGGAATTTACAATAAACAGTGCATGCAGGGGAGAAGTGCTGCAGGGAATAACAGCACCCAATATGTTTAGGAAAGAAATGCAGAGAAAATGATAGCAGGCAGTGTGTGCAGGATGAGATTGCTGCAGGGAATGGCAATATCCAATATGCACACCAAATGCAGAGTAAATGAATGGGGGGGGGGGGGTGTTTACTAAAACTGGTAAACTCAAAATCTGGTGCAGCTGTGCTGTAGCCAATCAGCTTCTAACTTCAGCTTGTTCAATAAAGCTTTGACAACAAAACCTGGAAGCTGATTGGTTTCTATGCAGAGCTGCACCAGATTTTGCATTCTTCAGTTTTAGTAAATCAATTCCAGAGTGTGCAGGCAGGGAATGCTGCAAATGAGGACAGTGGGAAGAATTGCAGTAAAGAATTGTGAAGGATATGACTGCAGGCAATATGTGAAGGAGAGGAATGCCAAAGGAAATGACAAGAGGCATTATTTGCAGGAGGGGGAGTGCCTTAGGGAATGATAGCGGGTAGTATGTGCAGGAGAGTAGTGCTGCAGGAAATGACAGCAGGCAGTATGTGTAGGAGAGAAGTCCTGCAAGTGCTGCAGGGAATGACAGTTGGCGGTATGCACAGGTGGGAAGTGCTAAAAGGAATGACAGCAAGCAGTATGTGCAGGAGAGAAGTTCTTCAAGTGCTGCAGAGAATGACAGTGGGCAGTATGTGCAGGACAGAGGTTCTGCAGGGAATGACAGCATACAGTATATGCAGGAGAGAGGTGCTGCAGGAAATGACAGCATGCAGTATATGCAGGAGAGAGGTGCTGCAGGAAATGACAGCATGCAGTATATGCAGTAGAGAGGTGCTGCAGGAAATGACAGCATGCAGTATATGCAGGAGAGAGGTGCTCCAGGAAATGACAGCATGCAGTATGTGCAAAAAAGAGGTGCTGCATGAAATGACAGCATGCAGTATGTGCAGGAAAGAGGTGCTGCAGGAAATGACAGCATGCAGTATGTGCAGGAGGAGAGGTGCTGCAGGAAATGACAGCATGCAGTATGTGCAGGAAAGAGGTGCTGCAGGAAATGACAGCATGTAGTATGTGCAGGAGAAAAGGTGCTGCATGAAATGACAGCATGCAGTGTGTGCAGGAGGAGAGGTGCTGCAGGAAATGACAGCATGTAGTATGTGCAGGAGAAGAGGTGCTGCAGGAAATGACAGCATGCAGTTTGTGCAGGAGGAGAGGTGCTGCAGGGAAACACAGCAGGCAGTATGCGCAGGAGAGAAGTGCTGCAGGGAATGCCAGTAGGCAGTAGGTGAAGGAGAGACGTGCCCCAGTGAATGAAAGCAGGCAGTAGGTGCAAGAGAGGACTGCGGAGCTATTTACAGAAGACAGTATGTGCAATAAAGCTTTGTACTCATGTATCAAGCACAAGAGCAGATGTTTTTCTACCTGAGAATTTTTTGTAAAGCACAGAGAGTACGATTTAAATGTTACTACCGCATTTACCGAAGAGAAGTGAATCACTCTGTAAGTGAACCAATCTACAAATGTTTTAATGTGTGCTGTAATTTTGGCCAATACAACATTCTCTCAACCCACAAATTCTTTCTAATACAGCAAATTTCAGAATTGTTATGCAACCAATCCTAAGCTACATGCAGTAAGTAATGGTCAGACGTTTTCTATACAGTTTAATGCAGAACACCTTAGAAATATCTACTGTATCTGTAGTAGACCAATTAAGTGGAGATGCCCCTTACTACAGGCGTTTACTTCTCCCATATAAACAGTTGGCTGTGTTTTTCTTACCATTTTCATTAGTATTCTCAGCCTTTTCACTTTAAGTGATATCATCCAAACTGACAGATCTACTGTAATAACAACAGATCTTTAGGTTTAGACATCCTGAATGGGAGTTTTTGCAGCACTTAAGATTCCAAACTGGCCACAAATACCGTAGCTTTATTATGTTTCTATTATCAAATAAACATAGGTAGGATTTCTTGTCACAAGGAGAAAATGAATGGGGAGGTCTCCAAGAGAAATACAGACAGACATAAAAACACTCTTTTTTTTTAGTAGAGTAGAACCTCAATATGATGATAGTGATGTCTAATAAGTCTCAGACTGTGTGGACAGAATGATGGAGTCAGTGACACCCTAATTTTCCCAAAAATGTGAAAGTCAGTGACAAAAATTATCAGATTTCATTCTCATATCGGTGCATTTCATAAAAGTCCTACTAGAATACAGAACTATTTCTTTTCGGTCTGTTTTATTTTGGCCCAAAACTGAACCTCTAAATCGGAACTCTTTACACAACTCAGAATTCCTGCTGTAATCAGGATACCTTCATAAAAAGTGTTTTCACTGATGTACAAAAGAATGTCAATCAGTTAGATACCAAACATGCCAAAGCTACAAGGTCCATCAGAAATAAAGCACATTAGGCGTCCGGAGTGAGATGTACTATATATACCCATATCATATTTGGTTGCTAATACATTTTTATGTAATCTGTTCAATATTATGTTAGTTGTCAGATCGTAAATCCTTGTCAGATGGAATTATAAATGTATTTAAGTCAATTTACATCAAGTGTGTGTCTGCTGAAGCATAATAAGACACATCAACATCTTCAGCTCACCCCTCAAACCCTTTTATTGGTGGTGGTAAATATTTAAAGCCCTCTCAAGGGTACAGAAAATATAGCTGCTTTTGCAACTCTGAGCTATTGTTTACCATCAAACCTATGAAGGAATGCAAAGGTTTTTTTTTATGAGAACTGGTATCAGATTGGATCTTGCAATTGAATTAGACTCTGCATGGGATTAAAAGACCAAATTAAAGTAGAACTATTGGCAAAATGTTTTTTTCTCATTTTGTATAGAGCAAAGGAACGTTATAATCCCCTATGGAATTTTTTTCCGCCATCTGTGTCCCATTCTGGAAATTTCCCTTCACTTCCTGTCTCGTAGCCAAAACAGGAAATCCCTGCAAATCAAGGGAATTTCTTGGTGACCCTCAGGTCACCAGAACTAGTGTCCCCATTTGAAGATTTCCCCTCTTTTACTTTTCTGGGAACAACCCAACATTTGGGATTTTCTTTTCATTTCACTTTCAATAATAATAGTAAACAGGACAAACAGAGAGGGTGAATCTCCATAATGGGGTCACAGACAGCAACAAAAAAACTGACAGGTGTTTCTAATACCTCTTCACTCTATCCAAGAAAAAAAAAGGTTGCCTTTAGTTATACTTTAACTTTGTTATTATTGTTTTTATTTTTCATCAATGTTGCCTTTGTCTGTTTGTGATAGCTACTCTGTAAATATTACTTGTACTATTGTTTTCTTATTTTCATTTAAAAATCATTAAACTAAACCTCTGAATGCTCTTACTAGACATTAAAGTATTTGAGCCTCTCTATAGGGAGTTACCATATTGTAAACTCTGTTACATTTCTGTCTGGGTGTGGCAGCAACTGATACAGACATTTCTTTTAAAAGGTCAGAATTGCAAAGGCAGATGCTGTGAATGGTGCATATTTCTGATAAAAGAATTATTGTGTAGTTAACTTCTCACAGTAATGAACACTCTGTTAAATTGTTTTCCCAGAGCAGGAGAGTCTCTGCACAGGGTGCAATCGAAAAGTATGCGAATGTTGCACACATAAGCCTGTTATTGTTGTCTGTGTCCCCCATGGGGGATGTTGCCCTTACTTCCTGAGCAAGTGACAATATGTACACCAGGATAAGAAGTGGGGGTACATCTCCACAGCAAGACCTGAAGTAACAATAGAAAAACTAGAGAGATCCTAACCATTCTCCACTCTGTCAAAGAAACCAAAAAAATGTGTGTCACATAAAGACCCAATTTACACACATACAAGCTTGTGAATGCTAGTCTGAACAGAACCAAACACAGGGACTCTCATGAAGCCCTTAAATCACAGGTCAGGCATTGCTTAAAAGGGATCTTAATGGCAGTGATAACTGTAGCTTTCAACACCCTACTAACAGACTTCAGCAGGTGGTCTGGAACTGATGTATTTGTTCCACTAAGAGATTTTTAAAAAGAGCTAAGGCTTGCTTAAAGCTGTTTAAAGCTACAGTCAACGTCCTCATTAGTATCTTTAATCAAAACCCCCAAACTTAAGCTAAAGAGTGCTTTAGATGAAGAGAATGGGGGAGAGAGTTCTGTGACTACTCACGCTCTCCTCCATTCACAGATCATATTACAGGCAGTGTAATCAATGAAAGAACCTTTCTCAATGGAGGAGGAGGAAGGAGGGGGCATGACATCATCAAATTACCCGTACTGCTGTTCTTTCTGAAAAACTGTAGCTATTAACTATTGCAGTGCCAGGAGTTAATAGACAGACAGAGGGCAGGGCATCCCGGCAGTGACGATTTCTCCAGGATCCAGCTGTCTTCACAAAGTGGAAGATACTTCACTACAGGTAAGTGATGTAAATAAAGCTGTAGAGAACTTGTATTTATTTTTTAGGTAAACTTCAGCTTTAAATAATTTACCAGGGGTCAATACCTTGTTCCCTGTGGTATAACATGGGCAGAGCCACAGGGGTGGTTGCCCTGAGCACAAAATTATTTAGGGTGCATAATTTCAGAAGAGAAAAGTCACTAAGCAGGAGGTGGATCGCAGTTCAGCACCAGCAGCAGAGTGGACAGCTCCCAGCAGTGAGGGCTACATGCACCTTGTGGAGAAGATCCTTGCCCGGCATGTCACTCATGGAGTGCAGTACATGTGGGAAACAATGGTACACAGGGGCACCACTACAGCCATAGGATGGCAGAGGGACCTCTCCCAGGGTGTGGACATCTTTGAATTATGCAGATAAGAGGACAATGAAAGCGCTGGAACATGGTGGTGTCACGCTTACCCCAAACGCAAGTGGTCAGACACTATGGCTGGCTACTCCGTTCTTCACCTATAGCAGCCCCCTTTTCCCTAAGGCAAGCAGGCCTACCCATACTTGGTTGCCCCCAGGACTTATACACACTGCTATAGTGCCTGGCCACCATGCCAGGGAATGAGTGAACACAGCAATGCAACCAGGCACTTGCGGTTGGCAGACAGGCAGAGTGGTTCAATGACAGTCCATGTAAAAGGCAGGCAGAGTTCAGAGAACATACGTTATCTGATCCAAGATTATACACAGGGAAATTCAGTCTAACAGAGCAGGGTAGACAAACAGGGAACTCGATCAGGTAATACATGCTTTATCACACTTTATCACAAGCATGAGACAGGTTTGGCTGGCCTAAATCATGTCAGGTTTCCACCCAGAAACTGGCCACATTAATCACCTTGCAGGTGGAGAGGCAAACAAGGAGAATGCCATAGCCAAAACCAGGATGCTGGAATGAGGAGCAAGAGTGCTAGACACTCCCGACAAGTGGCATGGTAGGCTAGTTCCATTGCATAGAGCATAGCTGGCATCTGTGTAACAGTGGGCACATTGTATAGGGTGGAGACAGGTGATGGGTGGTCAAATGAGTAGACAGAGCAGTCTGGCAGAAGGACGTGGTAGACCCAGGGCCCCTGAGAGGGGAGCCTACAAGCTCTCCAAGTACTGATTTTGCTCTTACATTGCGGATCCTGAATTCAGAGGGGATCCCTGGCATGTTAGATGAAGAAAAACCTCTTCCCTACGTAAGGAGTGCAGCATACAGTAGATACGGTATATTAAGGCAATACTCAGGGGCCACAAGCATGAGCTGCGGGGCGAGAGCCCTATGCCTGACTACACAGCTGGACAGGGCCAAGGGACACCCTGTGTTGAGTTGATGCCAGCTGGGCATTAGCCTTCAGTCTCTCTAGGGGTGGCAAAGAGCCACAGAAGGCACCACTCCGAGTGGATGAGAAAGCCAGGCACACAGAGGAACTCAATTTTCAGGCTATATATATTGTACAGGACACCAGAAATGTGTCCTGGATAGCAGGTACATTTCCCCGATATTTGGGTTGTGGTCCCTTTAAGGTGAACAGTTGCATTACTCAGTGGTTCTCATCCATGCAGGGTGAGATGTCCTGGGTTAAGTTTGGCTGAAGAGGACTGATTTCCAGTACTCTATGGATTGCTAAACTTGTATTAGGGACCCGGGTTTTCAGAGGTTCAAAGAGACTTGGGTGGGAAGAGCCTCCAAACCCTAACTTTGGTCCCAAAGGGGTTAAGTCCCAGGTGAGGAAGGCTTGAAAGGCAGCAGAGAGAAATCAGCACCGGTGTCAGGGAACTGAGCGGAAGAGAGACTCACAAGCTGTAGCAAGTTTGAGCTCTCAAACAAGCTGAGACGCAGGCTGCTTACCCAATTTGCGGTCTGCCTGGCACCCTTACTAGAAGCCTAACCCCTGTATGGGACCGAAGATTGGTGGCAAGCCTGTGGTATAGTTTTGTGATACCAGGATTTGGATTGTTTATTGACTTTTGAAGTAAGCTGTCTTTTTATTTATCCGTGATTCAAATAAATGAACTGTTTTGCTTTTACCAAACTGGTTGGTGGGAATTCCAGATCACAATATATACAGTATATATATATATATATATATATATATATATATATATATATATATATATAGTATATATGAATTGGTGAAAGGGACTCGGGGAGTCCATAGGTTAGGGGGCACAATACTTGCCTTGCCCCAGGCCCTGGCAGCTCATGCTACACCACTGCTTGTTTCCATATCTCTACATTTATCTTCCTATTTCATGATGGTATAACCAAAGGCAGAGTAACAGCCATGGTTTGTAGTTATCCTTTGATTTCATTTTAACCACCACAAGCAGGCCTGCAGTGAAATGAGCCCTAGCATGGCTGTCACTCTGGTCTTGTAATTCCTTTATTACTCTCACACAAAAATAACACTTCACACAAGCACGTGTCCATGAAATAAAATAAAAAAAACTGACTGTTGATTTATGCAGTATTAGTTCTTCTCTTTGCCCCAAGATGACTGGAGGGCAACTGTGATGCCTGAGGAAAAACTGCAGCTTTACGTTTTGTCAGAGCATCTCCAGCATTCGAAATGAGTAAGTACACAGCTCCTTGTTTCAGAATGCCATAACCGGGTGGATGGAACTTAATTTATTGATGACTTACCATGATAAAAGCATCAACAGAGTGCAGTGAGCTATGCATACAGAGCTGTGTTGACACTGGTGTATTGCAAATGTGAACAGCGAGGGAGCTGTCTGCAGAATGTTGCTTTAGGTTCAGGTACATGAAGTAAAAGCTGCTGAAAGAAGACAGCTAGAAAGACCTCCAAATATTTCTGTGTCTTCTATACATGAATAAGGATGTCCAATTTTCTTCGCTCCATACACATCTACAAAGCTAAATCACAATTTAGTTCAGAGCTGAGCTCTGGAGTTTTCTGCACCTTGATAATGGAAATGCTATACCCACTATGGTAGCATCTAATAACATTAGAGAATGAAAGCTGAGACTAGCAACAAAATATCCAGCTGAAAAATATATATGTATATTGAACATATTTAGTGTATGATTCCTGATCATCATTACACTGATATTTACGATGAGTTTGTAGGCAGGTTGAAAGATGTATAGATATAAATATGTGAATACAAACATATACTCCCTGGTAGGGAGTTGTAATGACACCCCGAGTATGAAAGGGGTTAAAGTCGTTTAGGACATTCTATTTCCTAACACAAAGGCAGCTACCGAACACTTCAATCAGCCGAACAAGAAACCCATACGAATAATTCTTCCCCCCAAGTATGAGACAAGGCTATGTACGGAGGGTCAAACAGAAATCAGACTCTTTATTAGAACCAAAATTACAAGTCTTTATATACAGTTAAAGAGAAGGTTCCTACCTCCTGCTCATATTACTCTAACAATACAACTGTAACCAGAAACACAGGACACCTTCTCACAGGAGTATATGTTTGTATTCTCATATATATATATAGATAGTTTTGTTTAGTGATTTATTAGGATTATTGGGATAATAATTTTTCACATTGTTTCACTTTGGCATTATTTATCATTTCATTTTTTGTGGTTTTTTTGTGGTTATTTTTCCATAAGTGCGGGAGAGTGAGAGTCTGTAGGTTGAAAAATGTGCACAGATTAGTTATCCATCAGCTGGCCCAGAAAAAGGGTTACGTGTTTCTTGCTTAGTTCCCAGGCTTTTGATCCTGGCCAGCCCACTTGTGCTATAAAAAGGGGGACAGCAGAGGTCCAAAAAGGCAGGTTGTGGTGGGTCCAGGAGTTCTAGCATCACCTGTGTGTTCCTTGGATTCTCACCTCACGAGAGTATGCCTGGGCCACTATGTTTTAGTTAGGATTAGGGAGAGGATGTCGTTCATATTGACCTTAAAGCAGAGTTCCACCCCCCCCCCCCCAAAAAAAAATTAAGTCAGCAGCTACACATACTGTAGCTGCTGACTTTTAATATTAGGACATTTACCTGTCCTGGAGTCCAGTGATGTTGGCACCCCAGCCGATGTTTCCATTGGGGGGTTGCCACCGCCATTGCCAGTAAGGGATCCTTGCGGCTTCACAGCTGGATCCCTACTGCGCATGCACGAAGCCCGCTGCACTTTCTGAATAGCCCAGTGGCAGGGGGAAGGAGGAGGGGGCCAAACTTCTGACATACCTCGCCTCGGCAAGGTCCGATGGTAGTGGGGAAGGGTACCTGTCAAAAACAGGTACACGCCCCCTCCCCGAAAAGTGCCAAATGTGGCATCGGAAGGGAGGGAGGAATCAGATAAGCGGAAGTTCCACTTTTGGGTGGAACTTTAATATTATATTAACCGTTATGAGCCTACTCTGAAGTTATTCAAGGGGTGCATGTTGATTCTAGCGTATTCCAAAAGAACAAGTGGTCTGTAACAGCACTATGGGATATGAAGAAACACTGCTACAATGGGCTGATTTGGCAAGGACAAGAAAAGGAGTGTAGACTCTATTGGCAACCAAGTGGAGGAACAAGCTACAAACAAGTGTGGTACAGTACCTGGTAAGGTGACAGGCCCTCTGGTAGTGAGGGGGATCGGTGATCTGGCTGCCTCCCCAGCAGTTGGTATCCAATGGCAACCGGATCCAAACCTGCGTTACAGAGATCTATGACCTGGTCATGAGGTATGGGAAGGAAACAGTTAAGTTAGAGCATGCATGAGGTTCATGCTAGGTGCTTGTCAAGACCCCATTTTGTTACTGGGAGTGAGGTAAGAGAGGTGCACTGGATAGGTGGAATGGGTGCAGGCTCAGCATGTCTCTCCTAATGCAAATATACAAGTACAGGCACAGATGACCCTGTCCACAAGGTACCGCTATGCTTTGGGTTTACCTTAACATTTTTATTCCAGTTAACACTTTAAATGGGCTCTAACACCCGAGGCCAGTTAAAGGGCTCTCAATCTTTCTACACAGTACCAACTTCATCAGGAGCCCACCCAACCTGCTCCTAGTTGTCAGTATTTGACCATGAGCTGTCAGTGACAGCTTGGTCATAGTTCTGGGGGTGCTAATGGAGCTCGCCCTAGAACTACACAGTGATGCATATATATACGTATGCAGCAGCTTGATGTTAAGGCTCGTTTACTCTGCCACTGCATATTGTATATGCGTATAGGGGCCATAAATAGGTTATAGCGATATTAAACCCTCAGTTTTTGTAAGCACTCTCAGGAGCTGATTTAAAGGATATGTAAAGGTTTGTTTAAAAAAGAAAAAAATATATATCATACTTACCTCCTCTGTGCAGTGGCTTTAGCACAGAGTGGCCCCGATCCTCCTCTTCTGGGGTCCCTCAGCGGCACTCCAGGCTCCTCCTCTTCTCGAGTGCCTAGTTGGAGAGCCGCTCTCCGTCGGGGCACCCGTGCTCCCGTGTCCTGCTGCTGCGTCCATTGACACAGACAGCAGAACTCGGCCCCGGCCCTGCCCCCCAGGTTATTTGATTTGATTGACAGGCAGCGTAGGCCAATGGCTGCGCTGCTATCAGGACCCGAGACACCGGCTGGAGCTGTTGTGCTCTCCCCCATCACTGGAAAGATCGGGTTTAGGTAAGGAAAAGGGGGGCTCTAGGGGGCTGCTGAATCACAGAAGGTTTTTCACCTTTAATCTCCGGCCCCTCCCTCTTGCTAAGTGCCCCCAGAGCAAGTAGATTGCAATGGGGGCACCCGAGCAGGCTGACTCCTGAGCCATGGCTCTGCGTGTCCATTCCCACACAGACACGCAGCTTGTCTCCACCCCTCTATCTCCTCATTGGCTCAATGGCTGTAAATGACAGCAGCGAGAGCCAATGTCTCCCTCTGCTGCCTCAGCCAATGAGGAGAGAGAGTCCCCAGAAATCTGAGGCTCGTGTGCACATCACTGGAGGAGGATTGGGCTCAGGTAAGTATTAGGGGCTGCTACACACTGTTAGGTTTTTTTACCTTCATGCACAGAATGCATTAAGGTAAAAAACATTCACCCTTTACAAACACTTTAACTCTTTCCTGTGAGGACATGAAGTTCAGGGAAGCAGCGCTGAGAAAGCAGGAGCCACAACATTGAATGTTGTAAATTGTAGGTGCTTGGGTAAGAAATTTAACAGAGGGATGAGCTAATAATCTGCTGTTTCTCCATTCACTGACTATTCACAAGCTGAGGTAGGGATAAGACATGTTAGGGTCCTTTCATACAGGCATTCTGATTAGATTTGCCTGTAAGTTTCTCAAACAGCTCTGAAAGGAAGCTCCATGTTATATACCTCCCAATTTTTTAAAATGGGAATGAGGGACACCTATTTACAAAAGTTTGTATCCATAGGACACACCCCTTGCCGCGCCCACCTTAAAAGGAGAATTGTACAACAAAAAATGATTGGTTAAACCCACAAGTGCTTTCTTGTCACTACTATTCCTTTATATTGGCTTTTGGAATTTATAAATGCAGCAATTTAGAAATTGGATGAAAGGTTTAGCACTGGGAAACACTTTTTGATAAGTATTGCATTTTATATACGATTAATATATTAAAATATATATATATGACCAAAATGAGGGACAAATGAGGAAGAAAGAGGGACTTTGTTCCAAATGAGGGACAGTCCCTCGAAATCAGGGACTGTTGGGAGATATGATGTTAGCCTATGGCAGGCAGATAGAAAAAAAAAAAGGTCTGTGTCCTTTTCCGTTTTTTTTCTTTGGGGATCTAGGTTTGATGGATTGGAGGTCAACGGATGTAAACAGACACACACCTATTTATATCAGCCTTCCTAAAGACCTGATATGGGTCAGGACCAATCAGAAAACTCAGAGCTGAGCAGAAATATAAATCATTTGACAGATAAAACAGCTATCATAAACTATGTGTATGTCATCTGTGCATTTAGTTTGTTGCTTGGAGTTCAGCTTTTTTTTTTTTTAATTCTGTATTTTTATACCTTATGCACATACAATACATAATTCAGGACAGGAGTAAAGATTACGTCACAACTTTACAGTAGTACACGACTGTCTCAAGTCCAATTAGTGCATACAGATGTCAAGATCATCAGAGAAGACTTGGTAGGAATAGAAGCAGTATACACAAGAAAAGGGAAGTGGGGACTTCAGGTGAGGCTATTGACTAGTGGAGGTTAGGTTGTAAAAGCATTTAATTGGCATAGACAACAATTATAAAAAAATAAATAAAGGATAAATTCATTTATGTACACATGCACCCAGTGCATGAACATGAAGATATCATGATTACATTAATAATAACTTCATGGCATAGAGTATAAAATTAATTGATAAGTAAATGTTTATATATCTTCACGGACATGTCATCTGAATGGCACATAAGAATGTTGTAAAGGTACGTAGATATTGTAGACATCATGGGTTGTAGATAGTGAGTCTGGATTGATTCCTATTAGCAGGCATATGACTGCAGCCTAGATTCCTGACGTGTTTTGTGTATAGCACACTTCCTCAGGGGCGGATGCTCAAAAGTATACAAAGTATAGGATATAGTTAGTCTAATATGGCACTAGAGGTAGCAGGAACAGGCAATATTGCCAAACCCGGTTACTTACATGAAATGAAATATAATGATGTAAGGTAAGTATGGAGCCAGGGGTGGAAGGATTTGTCTCTCACGGGAGTTGAGGTAGCCAAAGGCTGCACATGAGCAGGGTGCACCCACAGAGTCCCCAGAACACAGATCACGATCTTTATGGTGTATGTGAGTGAACGGGAATAAGAATATTCAATTAATCTGTTTTGACTAAAAGTAATATCCATGAATAAGGTGATATACAAATAGAGTGAAAAAAAGGTAGGATAAGACCAATGTGACAATGAGACCATGTGCAAGTGAGGTTTGAAGTAGTGAACCACAAACCAAGAAGACAAGAATAAGGAAAAGAATATACTAGAGTATACTAAAGACACAGTAGGGAAAGGGGACAGTTGAAAAAGGCATTGTGAAAGGATAACATGATGAGTACCTGGGGTATGTGCATAAAAACAAGGAGTTCCTGTGAAGTGTGGTCTATCCAACTGTGTGGTAGGGGGAACTGTCCCTTGGGAGGGACTGTACATATACACCCCACACGCGCAAGGACCACCACCAGCGCCACGTTATCACAGCATATGCGAGGAGGGGTCACCGATCACGTGAAAATGACATCACGCCGGAGACACGGTACGTGGCGCCGATGCGCTGAGGGAGCCAGCCCACTCCCCCAAACCTCCCTGGCCAAAGAAGGGGGTGAAAGAGGAGGGAAGGGGAGGGCACACAGAGCGCATCGCAGCTCCCGGGTATGAGACATGGGACGGCCCAGGGTGTAGGCAACCATAACTTGTAAACAAGCCAAGGCAGCGCAAATAGTGCCGTGAGATATCATGTCATAACAGTAAAATGTCCTCAGTATGTGGATCCCAATTAGATGTACTAATATCCGGGGCAAACCTCACACATGGACGGCAGGGGAGCACTGCCGATCCAGAAATAAAAGTGCCTCCATCCCTGTTACATATAGAAATATGAAAATATGGGGGGAAATTTTTGGGACTTTAAATGAGGCACATATACACGTGCCTCCATCCCTGGTTCAGGTACACAAGAAAAGGGAAGTTGGGACTTCAGATGAGGCTAATGACTAGTGGAGGTTAGGTTGTAAAAGCATTTAATTGGCATAGATAGATGTACAAATACACAACAATTATACAAAAATAAATAAAGGATAAATTCATTTATATACATATAGAAGCAGTATACATGGTAACATCCGAACAATGGAACCTCTAACTCTCACCTCATTGTAGATCACCTGTAAGGTGCAGCAGGAGGGAGAGTATTATTCGTGTAACCAACTTATCTCCTCCAGTCCTGGAGCTGTAATGATTAAATGTGATCCACATAAGGTGAAAGTTTCTAAACAAACAGTTAAATTATATGTGAACCCTCAACCCCTAGACGAGAGGCAAAACATTGGTGTATAGATATAAAAAAACATTATAAATACCTTTTTTCTCCCCCTTTTTTATAAGTGACCACATACCCTCTGTCCTCAGCTGCATAAGGAGCTCAGAGAGCTAGGGGAGAAGAAACAGCAGTACACTGGTCTTCCTGGTAAATGGCTGTGCAGGGGGGGGTTCAGGACAAGTCATTGAGGGAGAGCAAGCTGAGTTCTCAGCAAAGCCAGAAAACTGACCACACTGTGCTCTCATGCCTAGTATGGTCAGTTTTTAAAATAAAAGCATTGGGACTGGCAGGATCACCATGAGTGGCGTATCCAGCATTCATATTTAGGGGGGGGGCACATGGGGGACAGGGACAAAAGTAGGGGGGCAACTATAAAATGCAATTATATATATATATATATATATATATATATATATATATATATATATATATATATATATATATTTACACCCTGGGGCCCTTTACTATGATCCCACAATGGCCCTCTCACATGTTCTGCAGTGAGCTCCCTTCTTACTGTATTGCCCCCCCCCCCAGGGTGGCAGAAAACAAGAGATATATGTCACCAGCATACCAAGAAAATATAAGGGTCCAAAGCAGTGGGAGAACTATCAGGGTTGCAAGGGTTGTCCTGCCCTGGTGGGGTTCCCCAGCCTCCTTTTGCTGTCCTGCCCCTGTTATTGACAGCGCTGGTCTGGAATCTCTTGGAATTTACAGGCTGGTTCTCCTGTCCTAAAGACGGGAGAAATCAGTCTGTTTTTTCAGTAACTGAGAGTCCTGGTGGAGTCCTTCCTGCAACTCGCTCTTCTCCCTGCCAATGAGTATGCCGGGGAAGGAGCAGATCGGACGGCTGTGGTTGTGTGAGCGCTTGCATTATGCAGTGTCAGCGAGCAGAGGGAGGGGGGAGGAATCACCCGCAGGAGCTGACTGGGGACGCTCTCCCTCTTAGACATTGCCTTTTTGGGGGGCACATGGTGGGGCACAGCATAATGTTGGAGGGGTCAGGGCCCCCTCTGCCCCCCCCAGTGACACCATTGATCACACAAAGGAAGCAATACAAAGAGAATAGGATACTTTTTCATACAAGTACATGGTACAGAAGGCACATATCACAAATATAAAATGTTGGGTTTACATATTCTTTAACTATGGTCCCTGTGGTTTAGGGACTAAAAAGGGAGGGGAAACTCATGATTTACATATCACATTCCAACACAATTGGGGATTGAAAACTGTAGTAATAGGGGGGGGGGGGGGGGGCAGATAAAAAAAGGTGGGGGGAGGGAAAGTGGGGATGAAGAAAGGGCCAAGGGAGAGAGGAATGGATTTGGGGGAAGGGGGGGAGGGTAAGACCTCCACTCCCTTAGCTCCCATCTCCCTCTCACAGGAGACCCTCAAGGAAATAAATGGTAGTGGGTCCCAATCCTTCACTGAGCTAGGGTACCTGTTCCGGCAGGTATTGGGGAATGTGGGTGTAGGCTGACCATGGCATCCATCTGTCCCTAAATGTATACTTTAATATACAACGTAGCCATTAAGCCTTCCAAGTTCCTGATTTCATTCAGTCTAGCGAACCAATAGCTTAATGCTGGTCTGTTTCCATAGATCAGGGCTGCAGGCCTGGGCTGTGTTCAACATGTGTGGTGTCAGTGAGTGCTTGCATTGATGTAGAGGTACCAGGGTTAAGATGTAGCAAGTAACACAGGGGATCTGCACCAAGGTCTACAGACAAGACTACATTGTTAACCCTTGTCCAGATCTGCTGTAACACAGAGAATGGCCAAAAAATATGCAGGAGTGTGCCTGGCTCTTTGGGACATTTCCAAAACATCTGGGAAACTTGTAGACAGAATTTATGCAAGATTACTGGGATCCCATACCATCTTGACAACAGCTTGTAGCCTTGTTTGATTTGCAATCAGTGATGAATGGGCTAATTGAATGAGCCTGTTGATCTGGACTTTTGTAAAGGACATATGTAGGTTGGATTCCCATTTGCGTATATATGGGTGCATAAAGTCCTCCGAACGGGCATTCAGCATTTTAAAGATGGAGGATAGCATGTGGTGTATGTACTCCTCAGTACACAGACATTCCAAGGGAGTCAGTGGCCTGGCATATAAGCCTGGATCTGAGATTGATTATAAGAAACGATGCAGGTGGAAAGCTGCTCATTGACTTAGTAGAGGCTGTACCATGTTGCAAGTATCTTGAAACGTCAACCAACCACTCCAGGTAATGTAGTGTAGAGGTCTCATTCGGCCCATCTCCACAAGATGTAACAACTGTCTTTTAACCGTTCCAAGTAGAAATTCAGGCTTTCCCAATACTGGCATTGTGGAGTTCAGCTTTTAAGAAAGAGTTAATTATCATTTTCCATATTTCTAGAAAATAGATTGCAGATATGGGGTATTTGTGTTTGCACTGCTGATATAACAGAACATGTGTTTATATGATTTTTCATCAAGACAACAGCTACGCCTTGAATACATTAAAAATGTCACACTAATGTGTCACATTAACTTATGTGTTGTTTATCAGCGGGAATATTCGCTTAATAAGGTGCACTGTGCAAGTGAATATTAAAAGAGCAGTATCATTAAAACAGTTTATGTGAAAGAACTATTGATGATCATATTTCAGATCTGTATTGTAACCAATGTAACTGTATGCGTGCAGAAAATCCTATATCTGATATTATGTATGAGTATGTTGTGCTACGATTCTGTTAACAGTCATTTTACACCAAAACAGGTTTACATATTACAGATGGCAGCAATATTCTGCAGAACTTCTTGAAACAAAAACAAAACATTAATTTTAAACATTTTAATAATCTTCTAAAACAAATCGGTATGCGGTTCCGGCCAATAACTGTGATACCCAGTGAAGAGGGAGCACTCTTACAGAGACCAAATTGAAGTAAAACTCCTTGTATTTGGATATGTAGTTGTAGTAATAAAGGCAAATTGCAGTGACACTTGCAGTAACACTTGTAGGCACTAGTATTCCATGCTTATACAGCATATACTAACACAGTACAAACACAGTCATTATGGCACAGGTTGCTACATAAGGCATACCGCAAGGAACTGATTTATAACAGTAGATCCCTCAGTAATGCAGCGGTATCTCACACAGCTTAAGTAATAAGGTACTGTTTCATGCGAGGCCTGCTTTACCCAGGACTGGCATCTACTGGAGGGGGGATGTATGGCAACGCAAAAAGCGATACTTTTAGACTAAACGATAGACTGCGGCAGCAGCTCCAGAGAACAGAATGCAGAAAGGGATTCTGCAGTGTCCGTACACTGTCATGCCGCCAAATAGGAATATTTCCCTATGCTTTGTCTCACCATAACAAGCAGGATCCTGTTTCTAACCTAGCCAGTAAAAATAAGTGCCCCAAACACAGCAGGGCACTCCTATTTAAAAGGGCTGCCCCCTCTATGTGTGTTACTGCTGTACCCTATTTTGTAGTCTATAAAGATTTGCACTAATGGATGTCACTGAGCAGCCAGCTCGATTTTATCATTGTATTGCTATTGGAGTGTGGAGGCACTTGAACCAGAGCACCGGTTCCCAGCCACAAGAAGCTGAATGAGGATGAGCAGGGTGATTGTTTCTTTGTAAGGTAAGTACACTTCCAGGGAAGCCTCTTGAATTTCAGGAATGTTTGTGGCACCTCCACCTCCCCAGTCAGTAGCAAGTTTTGTAGGAAAATCCCCTTCTAAGACGCAAGGCCTTAGCAAGTTCCAATGAAGATGTTTTCAAACATTTCTTTTACCCTCTGCCAAAACATCATAAACTGAAGAAGGCAGAAAGGGTTGTTTCTCCACTTGGTATGGGCAAGCCTCCCACCTGGGTTTCAACTTGTTGCTCTTTTCAGGGTTTCAACTTGTTGCTCTTTCCTGTTGTCTCCCAGTCGCAAAGGTAACAGATCAACAGCAGCTTCATCTGCTAAGTCCTGGTGAAACTCCAGAACCACCCATCTGGCCCTCCTCAATTTATTCCTCTGCTCTTGAACCCAGTCATTCAGTGTGCAAGAGACATTGGCCCCTGAGTCTCCAGCAATAAGTCCATAGGTAAGCAGCCATTATGCCTGAACAACAAGAAGAAGGGCGGGTATCCTGTGGCCTGGCGCACTGTATGATTGTAGGCCCAAACTACTTCTCCCACATGTTGGTGCCGTCAATCTTGATGTCCTTGCTCTACGGTGTTCAAAACATACCAAGGGGGGGGTGCAATTGACATGAATCCTACTTATACGAAAAGCTTGGGAATCGTAATTGTGGCCTTGAGCTGATAAACTTCTCTTCGGCAACCATGCGATTGAACAACATGTGCTCAGAATAACTTGGCCATGGTAACTGCAGTTTGATCACATGTGGGAACCCTGATAATGAACTTGGAGAAGTGGTGTCCGAACACTAGGATGTAATGAAAGCCATATGATATCTGAGCTTTGTGTAGAGCACAACTCAACAAGCCCATTGCACCCAAATTATAAGTTGTGAAAATAATGCTGGACATGAGCCTCAATGCGATCTACAGCAAAATGTCCTATTGAGGAATGCATGAGTTGACATCTCCAGGGCAACTGACTGAGGGACTACAACCTGCAATGTATCTTGTTACTCAGAGAGAAATTCAGGCCTAGGTGATCCCACTGCTGGATCGACTACTGGACTCTAGCCAAAAGTCAAAGGCGCTCTTTACAGCAGGGCTTCCCATTCCTGGAAAGGAACCACCACATTTGTGTGATATCAGGGTCCTCCCTTTGCAAAGTGGCCCACTCCTCGAAGGTGTGGATTTCCACAGCATTGGCTAGCAGCTGGGTAGCATGGACCACTGACACATTCCTGGCTAGTCCTAGTAGAACTAGGGTAGGGGCTACCTAGAAGTTCACTTGACCTTGATCTACATGTCCTTGCGGCTGCTCTATGGGGTAACACAACAGAGACATAACATCCACATTGCTGTGCAGCCGCCCCAGCTTGTAATGGATCTTGTAATTGAAGCGAGCCAACCATGCCACCCACCTTTGTTCCAGCCCCCCTAATTTGGCCGAGTCTAGGTATGCTCATGGATTTTTATCTGTGTAAATGTCTCCCTGTTAGGATTAAGTTCACCTGCTGGTAGCATTGTCCTGTTCTGAGCTGTTTGCTGCAGCTCCAGTGTCCACCAGCAGCTGTCTCCCAGGAGCCAGCAGGCTGGGGTAATCAGGCAAATTAGTGTTCAGCTGCTGGGGGGGCAGCTACTTCCCCCAGCACGTCACATTTCTGACTGCCTTCTTGCTACCAGTTTGTTCCTGATTGCATGATCCATCCTGTATCCCTCTGCCTTGCTCCTGCTCCCTTCCATAGTACCCAGTCTTGTTTCTCCTATTCCTTGCATCCCTGTATTCCCTTGTCATTACATTGTAAATGTTTTGTATTTAGTCAGTAGTTTAGCTCTTTAGTTACTTTGTCAATAATTTTTTTGTGTAGTCAGCATATGGTAGCAGGAGGCCATAGTCAATCATTCTTTGAGAGTTTCAAAGGCTGCCTGTTGTGGCTCCTGCCACTGTGCCTGAATAGACCATAACGACTTGCCCCCATGCTGAGTGGGCTTGCCTCAAAGTCATTTGTGAAAACTTTGGTATGAAGCCTCGGTAGTTCTCCATCAGCCCTAGGAAAGAGCAAAGTTCAATCAGCGTCTTAGGGGCAGCCCAGCCTTCCGCAATTTGGATCTGGGGACACCCCTCCAGCCTCTACCTCATGGCCCAGATACTGAATCTGCTTGCTCATCAAATGACATTTACTGGGCCAAGAGAGTAAAAACTTCATAAAGATGTTGAATATGCTCTTTAAAGTGTTTGAGAGGATAATAATGCCATCCAGGTAGATAAGTAGGGTCTCAGCGTTGTAGTCCTCCAGGCAATGCTCTATTAGTCTCTGGAGGATGCTGGGGCATTTGTGTAACACCCTCTAGTACTAGAAATGTGAATGTATTTTTTTTCTATTACAGGTAAACTTATGCAGGCTTGGCTGGCACCCAAGCCTGTCTGTTTTTGTCCTGGGTTGGGCAGAAATCCAGGGAGAGCTGGATTTCCCTTTTATGAACAAAAAAAATGATGACGTTATGCTGTTGGGCTGGTATGACATTATTTCCAGGGCTGGTTTTAATTCCCAGCCCGGCCCTGCTTAGAAGTGCAAATGTTCCCTTTACAGATAGTTGAAAAGATCAATGGTGTCAGTAGCAAATTATCTGAGAGGTAGAAATAGCTCACTTGTTCAAGGAATCGCTAGCAATAGGGGAGAACAATTAAAAGAAAAAAAAAAGAAAGAAAACAATAGGGAGGGATTTCTGGTCAGCAGCCTCAAGAAAAATATTAACATAGACTGAGTGACATTATTGGCTAACAGAGAGATGTTCAGCAGATGAGGTCAGATTCTGATCACTCATATGGCCAAATTAGGCACTATAAAAGCAATTATGTAAGGCACCAAGGTTTCTTCAGAACTTTTTCACGTCATTGTGCATTGATGCAATGCTTTGTATTTAATTCTCAATGGCACTCCAATGCACTTGTATGGCAGCTCAATATGCCTGGTTGTGTGTTGCGGTGCTAAAGATGGGGTAGACTTAGCACCCTAGTTTGTTTTTTCCTACTTTCTGAAGCCTTCACAAGAAGATTTTCCCCTCTCTCCCTTTCCTAGTGACAATTTTATCACCTGGACTAGAAGTGAGAAAAAAATCTCCAATGAGTTCCCAAATAGCAATAAAAAGAAATTCAGGGGTTCAAGCCTTCCCCCACACTAAAAAAGCCAATACTTTTGATGCTGTATGAACATGTTATCACCAGGACAGTAAGTGAAGAGAAATTTTTCCAACGGGTTCACAAAAAAAAAAAAAAAAAAAAAAGAGTTTCTAGCCCCCTTTAAATACTCTAAAACTTAAAGCAAAGTGTTGGCTGGCAATATTATTGAAATGTGGAACACGTGATTTTTTGCTGGTTAACAATAAAATCTAATTGAAATCTGTAAAATAAATTATTTTTCACTGTAAACAGAGAATCAGGGTCCATGGTCAGTCATTTTCATTGGGTTTATCTAAAGCCACATACACACGAGCGGAATGTCCGACAGAAAAAGTCCAACGGAAGCTTTTCATCATATATACCGATCGTGTGTATGCCTCATCAGACTTTTTTTTTCAAAAAATCCGACGGACCTAGAAATGGAACATGTTCTAAATATTTCCGACGGACCCAATTCGTATCGGAAAAAACAATCGTCTGGATGCTGGTCCGACGGACCAAAAACTACGCATGCTCTGAAGCAAGTACGAGATGGAAGCTATTGGCTACTGGCTATTGGACTTCCTTTTTCTAGTTCCGTTGTAAGTGTTGTACATCTCCGCGTTCTGGACGGTTGGACTTTGGTCGGACTTTGGGTTGACCGTGTGTAGGTAAGACCTCTTGAATCGAATTCCGTCGGAGAAACCGTCGGAGTTTATTCCGACGGCTAAACCGGTCGTGTGTACGCGGCATTAGACAAAGACATTTGTTTTGGTGATAAGGCTTGACCCAAGGCAACAATTTGTGCAGCTTTACAAGTCTATTAAGCCTAGTTCAACACAATTTTATTAAATAAAAACTGTATGTTTACTCCTAAATTATACTGTGGGTGCACTTTAAGCTGAAATGATGTTCTTTCTTTAGTATATGCACAGCAAAAAAGACACTTCCACAATACTGGATAATCCCAAATGACAGAAAACATTGCCATACTGGGAAATGTATTTAATCCACTGTATACACACACCCTATTATCTAAAGCAATGCCCCTGTGCACACACATGCACTATTATATCATTTGATAGAGAGCTGTTTTAAAAAAGACGTTTAAGTGGCTTATTGCCATGGCAACATGGACTCCATATCACCATATAAAAGTTAGCCTCAAGTGAGGCAGCTGAGGAGTCATTATTCAATGTTTATTTTTAGAAAGCTGTCAACTGCATATGAAATAATCAGGGAAATTATCCATTTCTTGCATTAAAGGTAATACCAAGATAATTCACTTACGTAGTTAGAATACACAGCAAATCAGAGTAATGTGTGAGGAAGATGCTACAGGCAGTGTCTGGTTTATGCACTAATGTACATTTGTATTCATACTATACAGCGCTCAACCTTTTTTAACACAGAGGAACCCTTAAAAATATTTTATAATTTCAGGTCTCAGGGAACCCCTGCTAATAATTATTATATTTAAAGCTCATAGGACATTAACATGAACAGTAAGTATCAAATATAAAAATAAATAAAATAATAAAAAATCTGGTGTACATAGGCTGCATTCACACTTCAACGTTTTGAATTGCAGACAGATTTGCCATAAATCTGCCCATGATTTGAAAGCGCTGATGTGTAAATGACAAATCGCAGGACTCGCATTTGAGATGCCATTCATTTCATGACACCTCAAATCGCAGCACGGGTCTGCCGCAATTGTCGTGCGATAAATGGCGCTGCAATCATGGCAACATGCATCGCCCAAAAAAGTTAAGGAGCTACTTTTGGGGCGACATGCTTGCCACGATGCGCGTTCCTGCAATTGCAGCGCAATTTATAGCAAAACAATCGAGGCAGACCCGCGCCACAATTTGAGGTGTCATTCAAATGAATGGCATCTCAAATGCGAGTCCCACGATTTGCCATTCACACATCAGCGCTTTCAAATTGCGGGCAGATTTGCGGCAAATCTGTTCGCAATTTAAAACGCTGAAGTGTGAATGTGAGTGTGATTGTCTACTGCTGTCAATAAAACCTTTTTGTACCAGAAACAATGTGGTGTACTTAGCGTACTTGAGAGCTATGGCTGTTCTATACAACTAAATTATTTTCTATAATAATAATGAAATTAGGCAAATAATGATAGTGGCCAGAAAAAAAGCAGACCATGACAATTGGAGGTTAGTGAAACATGCCCCCTTACATTGGTACAAATCAATAGAAGTCTGAAGAGCCACACCAAAAATGTCAATGTTCAGATACAGCTTACTTCCAAAACCAGAAAAAAAGAATTGTCACCCTGCCAATGCATTTCAGGGGTCAAACAACCCCTTCATCAGGGCTATAAACATAAAAATATGGAAACAGTATAAATAAATAATAAAATTAAATCACATGGTGTCATGCACAAGGGCGTTTGATGGCTTTGCCCAGAAAATAAAGGACATGAGAACTCAGTATCAGGACAATGATACTACTCAGTATGTCCTAGGAAATAATAAAGTCTGTAGCCAACTCCATATAGTGACCATTTGCCCAGTATCATAATGGTAACATTTTAGACCTTCAGCCCTGGTTCACACTGATGCGATGTTGGAAACGCATAGCAATCGCATGGCATCCATGCGATCTACTGCGGGTGTCAATGTTAAATTAACGTCACCCTGAAACAGATTGCAAAATGCAGTGCAATTGCCAGAATTGCATTGTATGGGTGTGAACACAAATGCAATGTGATTCAGGTGCGGGGAAAAAAAGGGGTCCTGCATGATTTTGGTGCCGATGCAATGCGATTTGAATCATACAAATGTATGGCTCAAATCACACTGCACAGACATCGCATGTGATGTGCACAGGAATGTGGTATGATGTGGGAACCCAGGTTAAAGCAGAACTCCAAGATAAGCAAATATTGTCTAAATATAAGAGGCTTGTGTCATTTTACTTGAATCTTGGTGTACTTTTGGTGTATTTGTTCCAGGTCTGTGCAGTAATTCAGCGTAAAACTTTGCATTCATGCAGGTTCTTCCTTTAAAGGAGAAGTATGGCCAAAGCTTTTTTTGGCCATACTTCCCCTATAGATCACAGGAGTGCAGTTCATTCTGCACTTCTGTGACCTGTTTTCAGCCAACAGCAGGCTAAAGTCTGCTCTCGGCTTATGCCACTCAGCTGGACCAGGCACTGGATCGATCCTTACTTTACAGCCAGGATCCACCCAGAAGATTAGACTTGCAGCTGGCTTAGCCTCTCTGTAAGTGGCTGGGAGACTGAGCCAGTCACTCCCACCCCTGCACAGCTCAGCGCTCCAATAAACAATGAAGGAGCACAGTAGACAGACTGACAGCTGACAAAAAGGAAAAGGTCTGGTGTCACCCGCAAACCACCTCCATCCAAATATATGCAACAAAAAACAGGAAATTGCCCTAGGACTTTAAATGAGGTGAATGTGGTTAGCCAACAATTGACAAAGTAAATACAGTCTCAAAATGTATTAAAATTGTCATGCAAACATAAACAACATGAATCATAGCCAAGCCACTGAAATGGTACATACAGTAAAAAAAGTGATTATCATGGTATAAAATGTAAATGGAAAAGTACACAGGCATGAAAAGTATCCCAACGCGTTTCACAAGACCATGTTCACTTTATCAGGGGGAGATGTATGTGTAGTATATCTGTAGGGGGTATAATGAGCCAAATAAGTATCAACATAGAGATGGTATCATGACAATTAGTCAAGAAGGTCCAAAACGTATGGCCCTATACTCACCAAGGGCTGAATCAGACTACTGAATGCCAAATACTCAGAGGCAGCAGTAATGAGCGTCTAGGTCGGGAGCTGAGGTGGCAGAGGGCAAACCAACCCAACAGAGCACAAACGGGGGACAGACATGGCTGGGATGGGGGGTGTGTCACCAAAGATCTCCCAGTGTCCATTAATAATGTCAACTGAAACATAAATGCATATGTATCAATAGATGCTGTCATAACAGCATAGAAGTAAAGTAGTATATGATATAAGTATGTATATGCATGAACCAATCTGGTTCAATAATGGTATGGGCTTAGAGTCTAGGGGACACTAGAGAAAAATAAATAAATAAATAAATAAATAAATAAAATGTGTAACCTTCGCGTGCCTTGTCACGCACACATGGCGTTGGAGGCGGAGCTCACTGGGCCCTCTGGGGATATAAATTGGGGGCTAGTCATGGCTGGGATCTGTTTGTCACTCTCTGTTTCCTGTTTCACACACAGCAGTTTCACTTCATTCAAGGTGAGTCCACACACCTTGATGGATGCTAATCATCCATTCACTTCCTTCACATTTGAGCACTTAACTTAAGTATGGTCTGCCATATACATTGTCTGACACATTATTATGTTCACTCACATGGTTCATTCATGCACACACCATTACACATTCATCTCATTTCCAAGTCCATCTAGCTTTGAACAACATTGATTCATATGTATATATACAGTGGGGACGGAAAGTATTCAGACCCCCTTAAATTTTTCACTCTTTGTTATATTGCAGCCATTTGCTAAAATCATTTAAGTTCATTTTTTTTCCTCATTAATGTACACACAGCACCCCATATTGACAGAAAAACACAGAATTGTTGACGTTTTTGCAGATTTATCAAAAAAACCCAAACAACTGAAATATCACATGGTCCTAAGTATTCAGACCCTTTGCTCAGTATTTAGTAGAAGCACCCTTTTGATCTAATACAGCCATGAGCCTTTTTGGGAAAGATGCAACAAGTTTTTCACACCTGGATTTGTTATTGTTCGTTATTTTAGCTGTGTGCTTAGGGTCATTGTCTTGTTGGAAGGTAAACCTTCGGCCCAGTCTGAGGTCCTGAGCACTCTGGAGAAGGTTTTCATCCAGGATATCCCTGTACTTGGCCACATTCATCTTTCCCTCGATTGAAACCAGTCATCCTGTCCCTGCAGTTGAAAAACACCCCCACAGCATGATGCTGCCACCACCATGCTTCACTGTTGGGACTGTATTGGACAGGTGATGAGCAGTGCCTGGTTTTCTCCACACATGCCGCTTAGAATTAAGGCCAAAAAGTTCTATCTTGGTGTCATCAGACCAGAGAATCTTATTTCTCACCATCTTGGAGGTCTTCAGGTGTTTTTTAGCAAACTCCATGCGGGATTTCATGTGTCTTGCACTGAGTAGAGGCTTCCGTCGGGCCACTCTGCCATTAAGCCCCAACTGGTGGAGGGCTGCAGTGATGGTTGACTTTCTACAACTTTCTCCCATCTCCCGACTGCATCTCTGGAGCTCATCCACAGTGATCTTTGGGTTCTTCTTTACCTCTCTCACCAAGGCTCTTCTCCCCCAATAGCTCAGTTTGGCCGGATGGCCAGCTTTAGGAAGGGTTCTGGTCGTCCCAAAAGTCTTCCATTTAAGGATTATGGAGGCCACTGTGCTCTTAGGAACCTTAAGTGCAGCAGAAATTTTTTGTAACCTTGGCCAGATCTGTGCCTTGCCACAATTCTGTCTCTGAGCTCTTCAAGCAGTTCCTTTGACCTCATGATTCTCATTTGCTCAGACATGCACTGTGAGCTGTAAGGTCTTATATACTGTAGACAGGTGTGTGGCTTTCCTAATCAAGTCCAATCAGTATAATCAAACACAGCTGGACTCAAATGAAGGCATAGAACCATCTCAAGGATGATCAGAAGAAATGGACAGCACCTGAGTTAAATATGAGTGTCACAGCAAAGGGTATGAATACTTAGGACCATGTGATATTTCAGTTTTTCTTTTTTAATAAATCTGCAAAAATGTCAACAATTCTGTGTTTTTCTGCCAATATGGGGTGCTGTGTGTACATTAATGAGGGAAAAAAATGAACTTAAATGATTTTAGCAAATGGCTGCAATATAACAAAGAGTGAAAAATTTAAGGGGGTCCACTGTATATTTTTCATTACATTGTATACTTCATGTTTATTCTGTTGGTATAATATATTCTTATTTTAGCTGACATATACAATGGACTTGGATACATGCTATGCAGGATACACACTGTATTGCACTGTTTTGTCATTTTTTTTCATATATATATATATATATATATATATATATATATATATATATATATATATATATATATATATCTTATTATATATATTTATATATATATATGTATATATATAATTTTTTAAAATTTTTATTTACACATTTTATTTATTTATTCATTTATTTTTCTCTATTGTCTCCTAGATTCTAAGCCCATACCATTATTGAACCAGATTGGTTCATGCATATACATACTTATATCATATACTACTTTACTTCTATGCTGTTATGACAGCATCTATTGATACATATGCACTTATGTTTCAGTTGACATTTTTAATGGATACTGGGAGATCCTTGGTGACACACACCCCCATCCCGGCCATGTCTGCCCCCCGTTTGTGCTCTGTTGGGTTGGTTTGTCCTCTGCCTCCTCAGCTCCCGAGCCGGATGCTCATTGCTGCCGCCTCTGGGTATTCAGCATTCGGTAGTCTGATTCAGCCTTCGGTGAGTATAGGGCCATGCATTTTGGACCCTCTTGACTAAATGCCACGATACCATCTCTGTGTTGATACTTATTTGGCTCATTATACCCCCTACAGATGTATTACACACGCATATACCCCTGATGAAGCGAGCATGCTCTTGCGAAATGCATTGGGATACTTTTCATGCCTGTGTACTTTGCAATTTACATTTTATACCAAGATACGTGTAATGACATTTTTTACTGTATTTATCATTTCAGTGGCTTGGCTATGATTCATGTTGTTTATGTTTGCATGACAATTTTAATAAATTTTGAGACTGCATTTACTCTGTCAATTGTTGGCTAACCGCATTCACCTCATTTAAAGTCCCGGGGCGATTTCCTGTTTTTTATTTTTGGTGACTGACAGTTACCACTCTCTGCTCAGAGTGGAGGGGGAGAGCTGAGCGATCAGCAGTGTTTGTTCGCTCAGTTCTCAGTGTAGAGGCGGCGGGGGATAGATGCAGCTTTGGATTAATACTGCATCCACCTAGATGAGTATAGGCGTGTTTTTTTGGGGGGGAAATCCAAACTTCTCTTTTTAATAAAGACCAGTTTCTACTGCTGTCTCTTCTTGTGCAGAGTGACTTGTTTTGTCTCCAACCCCTTCTGTAGTTTTCTACATGAAGCTTGTAGTGGGTGGGCCTGTTGGGTCCCTCCCACAGCTCTGCTTTGTTTACAGGCTGTGTGCAGCCCGGTGATGATGTCACTGCTACTTTTACAGAGTAATAGCTGGGGTTGCAAAGTCATTTGGTGCATACAAAGTGGATTTATATACCGGTACTTTGTGGCTATGTGAAAAAAAGAATGAATGTTTTGTTCCTAGAGTTCAGCTTTAAGGAAAGTGTTAAAAGTTTTTTTAGGGCCATTTGCTATATAAAATATTTCTGTATTTCATGTTTTGGTGACTTTAGTATTCTGTATTAGTTGCTTAGTTACCACTAAAAGGGTCAGACTTTCAATATTTGCATTTATATAAGTGGCCTATCTACAGAGAGTTGAAATCTAATTTGTGCTGCTTCTTTGTCTCTTCTTTTGAATTCCTCTATCTGTAGTCGTAAATCAGGTGCAGTCAATGTTTGGGTATGCGGATAGCTACAGGTGTCAGCAGCTGTCAGAATACGATAAGCAGCGGGAATTCCTCAATTGACGCTGTTTAGCGTGGATTAGGAAAACTATTGAAAAAAAGTGTGTATGGATAGCCTTAGTCTTATCCTAACATGGTCTGCATCTGACATGGCCCATGGAAGTGATTATATTCATATGCATATGCACAGAATCTGCATATTGCTTTGAAAAGTTATTGTGTTTTATACTTGTGCACTGCAAGAGCTAATTGCTAATTTTTCTCAAAGGGGAACATCAAAAGACACTTTTATTTCCCTTATCCCTCGTTCCCTTGGCAACTAGCATTCTCCACTTCCCGCCGACACTCCAAGTTGTAGGCGGTCCCTCTGAGTCCTCTTTTACAGTGCAGGACTAGTAGTATTATGCCCCGTACACACGGTCGGACTTTGTTCGGACACTCCGACAACAAAATCCTAGGATTTTTTCCAACGGATGTTGGCTCAAACTTGTCTTGCATACACACGGTCACACAAAGTTGTCGGAAAATCTGATCGTTTTAAACGCGGTGACGTAAAACATGTACGTCGGGACTATAAACGGGGCAGTGGCCAATAGCTTTCATCTCTTTATTTATTCTGAGCATGCGTGGCACTTTGTCCGTCGGATTTGTGTACACACGATCGGAATTACTGATAACGGATTTTGTTGTCGGAAAATTTTATCTCCTGCTCTCCATCTTTGTGTGTCGGAAAATCCGATGGAAAATGTCCGTTGGAGCCCACACATGGTCGGAATTTCCGACAACACGCTCCGATCGGACATTTTCCATCGGAAAATCCGACCGTGTGTACGGGGCATTAGAGTGCAACCACCAGATGGTGCGCCAAAGAGAAGTGGAATCAGGGGACTGGCAGCATAGAAAGGAAGAAGCCTGAGGAATGAGGGGTAAGATAAGTAAAATTTGCTTTATAAAGCCTAGGTGTAGCAAAAAAAATCAGCACAAGGGATATTACCCACCTTCAATACAATGTATCCCTTGTGCTGACTCTTCTGCTGTTAGTAGCAATCTTCCTCTGTCCTCTGTCCCCCCCCCTCCCGCCGTGCTCCGGTGCCCCTTCCGGTGCTTACCGGAGCCGTCAGCAGTGGCGGAGGCGATCGGAACCTCTTCCTTGTTGGGTATAGAGACGAGTGAGGGGAAGATGGCCCCCACCCGTCTCCATACCATTGCAGGGCGGAAGCGACGTCAAAACGTCACTTCTGCCATAGCTCTTAAAGGGCCATTTAAAAAAAAAAAACTTTTAAAGAAGAATTTTTTTTTTTTTTTTTATTGCATTTTACTCTAAAAATTAGATCTGAGGTCTTTTTGACCCCAGATCTCATATTTAAGAGGTCCTGTCATGCTTTTTTTCTATTACAAGGGATGTTTATATCCCTTGTAATAGGAATAAAAGTGACCCAATTTATTTTAAAAAAAGAACAGTGTAAAAATAAAAAATAAAAGGTAAAATAAATAAGAAAAAAAAAAATTTAAGTGCGCCCTGTCCCGCCCAGCTCGTGTGCAGAAGTGAACGCATATGTGAGCAGCGCTCACATATGAAAACGGTGTTCAAACCACACATGTGAGGTATCGCCGCGATCGGTAGAGCGAGAGCAATAATTCTAGCCCTAGACCTCCCCATCTTTAACTCAAAACACGCAACCTGTAGATTTTTTTTAAACGTTGCCTATGGAGATTTTTAAGGGTAAAAGTTTGTCGCCATTCCACGAGCGGGCGCAATTTTGAAGCCTGACATGTTGGGTATCAATTTACTCGGCGTAACATTATATTTCACAATATAAAAAAAAAATTGGCTTACTTTACTGTTGTCTTATTTTTCAATTCAAAAAAGTATATTTTTTCAAAAAAAAGTGCTCCTGTAAGACCGCTGCGCAAATACGGTGTGACAGAAAGTATTGCATCAATGACCATTTTATTCTCTAGGGTGTTCCAAAAAAAATGTATAATGTTTGGGGGTTCTAAGTTATTTTCTAGGAAAAAAAACGTTTTTAAACAACAAATCTCAAAAAGAGGTTTTAGTGTCAGTTAGGGTCTGCGTCATCCCAGGCAGCATCAGATTATTGGCAGTAGCGCTAACATCCACGCACGCACCATACACCTCCCTTAGTAGTATAGTGTCTGAACAGATCTATACTAGCGTCCCCAGCAGTTTAGGGTTCCCAAAAACGCAGTGTTAGCGGGATCAGCCCAGATACCTGCTAGCACCTGCGTTTAGCCCTGCCCAGCCCAGCCCACCCAAGTGCAGTATCGATCGATCACTGTCACTTACAAAACACATAACTGCAGCGTTCGCAGAGTCAGGCCTGATCCCTGCGAATGCTAACAGTTTTTTTTTTGCAGTGTTTGAAGCAGTCGCTGACAGTCAGGAGCTTTTTTCCTGTGAGTCTCACTAGTGTACCAGTAAATTTAGAGACCAAAAGGTCCAATCGAAGGTAAACTAGTGAAGAGCATGACAGATAGTGAAGAGGAAGTCACCCATCTGTCAGATTCAGGCTCAGAATACAAACCTGTAGACAGTAGCGGCACCCTGACAGATAGCTCTGATGACGGAGTTGTGGTCCCTGCCAAGATCAGGCGTACCCGTTCTTCTGCTGTCGTTGAGGTGCAAGAACCGCAGGGCTCTTGTATGGAGGAGAGAGCCAGTACTAGTGCCGCTCATCCTTCTGGTGAACTGGCAAGCAGCAGCGGCCTAGTACACCCTGGTCGTACATCCAGCACTGCAGTAACACTTGGTGACGTGGCGAGTCCCATAAGTGCAGTTCAAGCTGGTGAGGTGGCTAGCACGAGTAGTGTCCCGCAGCCACCAAGAAGACAAACACAGGCCCGTCGAGCCCATTGTGCCCTTCCTGCTGCATTCACCAATTCTAATTGAGAGCCCACCACTTCTGCAGCACCTGTACTTCCCCCATTTACTGGCCAACCTGGAATTCAGGTGAAACAGTTGATTTTACGTCACTTGATTTTTATTAGCTCTTTTTCACCGAAGATCTCTATAGATCTCTATAGATCTCATGCACTTCAATAACAATGAACTCTGTCTTCCTCGGGGTGACCCTGGATTTGATCGGCTCTACAAAATTCGGCCCCTCGTAAACTACTTCAACCAACAGTTGGCAGCCCTATTTACTCCCGATCAAGTTGTCTGCGTTGAGTCCCTGATTAAGTTTTCTGGCCACTTGTCTATGAAACAATATCTTCCCAGCAAGCGTGCCAGATATGGGGTCATATGTATAAGCTCTGTGACAGGGCAACAGGCTATACATATAGTTTTATGGTTTACAAGGGAAAATATAGTCACGTAGAGCCAGAGAACTGCCCAGACTACATAGGGAGCGCTGGTAAGATTGTGTGGGACTTGGTGTCAGAAAGGGGGACCACTTGTACGTGGACAATTATTACACAAGCATGCCACTTTTTAGTCACCTTTTTGATTATGGAACTGGCGCATGTGGCACCGTGCGATCTAATCGCCGGGGCTTCCCCCAGCGGCTTGTAGAATGCCGACTTAGATGGGGAGAGAGAGACTGCTTGAAGTGTAATAATTTGTTAGCAGTGAAGTGGAGGGATTCACGGAATGTGTTCGTACATCCTCCATTCATGCAGATACGACAGTCCAAATTTCTACAGCAACTGGTGTTGTGCAATGTTTTAGTTTTACTATGTTTTATTGTATTTGCTTTACAGGTATGGTAAGTCTTACTGTTATACTGTAATGTTACTTTGTTTTATTGTTAACCATCATTTGCTTAGCAGGTACGCCATTCAGCTGCAGCATGGGTTTATTTATCTTGACAGCAACAGCGTTTGCTCCCACGATACATAAAGCCGCGACTCCAGCGCGGTCAGAGGTGATTTCACCACCACAGTTAAAAAAAGAGCATATATGCCGAAGCATGGGGGCAGGGACGGAGGAGCGATTTGCTCCTAACATTAGGGGCGGAATGCCCCCATGCTTTGTCATATATTTTTTAGACACAGATTGCACTGTTTTATTTTTACTATGTTTTATTGTATTTACTTTGCAGGTATGGTAAGTCTTATGCCCCGTACACACGGTCGGACTTTGTTCGGACATTCCGACAACAAAATCCTAGGATTTTTTCCAACGGATGTTGGCTCAAACTTGTCTTGCATACACACGGTCACACAAAGTTGTCGGAAAATCCGATCGTTCTAAACGCGGTGACGTAAAACAAGTACGTCGGGACTATAAACGGGGCAGTGGCCAATAGCTTTCATCTCTTTATTTATTCTGAGCATGCGTGGCACTTCGTCCGTCGGATTTGTGTACACACGATCGAAATTTCCGACAACGGATTTTGTTGTCGGAAAATTTTATATCCTGCTCTCAAACTTTGTGTGTCGGAAAATCCGATGGAAAATGTGTGATGGAGCCTACACAGGGTCGGAATTTCCGACAACAAGGTCCCATCACACATTTACCGTCGGAAAACCCGACCGTGTGTACGGGGCATTACTGTTATACTGTAATGTTACTTTATTTTATTATTGACCATCATTTGCTTAGCAGGTACGCCATTCAGCTGCAGCATGGGTTTATTTATCTTGACAGCAACAGCGTTTGCTCCCATGATACGTAAATCAGAGACTCCAGAGCTGTAGGAGGTGATTTCACCACCACAGTTAAAAAAAAATGGTGCATGTATGCCCATCATTAGAAGTGGGTGGATGAAGGATGGTATTCTAATGGTGGGCATACCCACCGATCAATCTCTTTTTTTCGTTCAGCCCACAGGCTGCATGAAAAAAAGAACATTACAATGTATGCACAACAAGGACCAGAGAGGTAATAGTATGTTGCTGAACTTTGAGTGGTTATACCAGAATGATGCCTGCAGGTTTAGGTATCACCTTGGTATCATTCTTTTCAGCCAGCGGTCGGCTTTTATGTAAAAGCAATCCTAGCGGTTTATGAGTGTCTGATTAAAGCTTGTAGGAGTTTTCATTCTATTCTGACTGTCCTATGAGGATGCAGGACCCCTGACCCTCTGTCTGGACAGTGCTGATTGGCCCTGTGCTGATCACATGCACCCTAGAAAAAAAAAAAAGCTCTAGCAATACACACCAAACTGAGCGTGTGCAGAGTGCTCCCAAGGCTCTGTTCTATCAGGAGATGGATTGGGGACAGTGGAAATAGTGGGGATCAGTAAAGACAGGATAAAACAGCCTGTTTACACAATGCGGAGGATTAACCCCTTATGTTCCACTGTGAGCATAACAAGAATGCTTTATTGCGAGTACAGACTGATTTTACTGTTGTGGATTTAGAAACACTTTCAGGTTCACTGAACTAAGGTAATGCTGTTCATTTGATGCTATGGACTTCATTATGCCCTAAGTATACATAGCTATGCAATCTAATCTGTAGCAAATTTTTGAGTGAAACACCACCTTTTATGCACCCATATGTGTGGCAGTAACTATCCCTATGATGTTGTCTTTCTTATCAAAATACCACAATTTTACCTGTTCCTCAACAGAATGTCCTGCATTTACACATGACTGGCATCTCCTTTATTTCAGACATAACAGGGATTGGTTGGGGCAATTGAAAATCCGGCTTTTCCCCTTAATATCTGCCAGGAGGGTGAGACTATTTACATCCAAAGTTGGTCGAGGGCATTACAAAACTTGAACCAGACATAATATTCCGGAGTGATAGATGGCTACGCAAGCACTATGAGCAGCCATATAATGAGAGCAACTCGGATTTCTGGTATCTCAATCATACTACTGAAATCTCTAAAGATTAAAACATAAAGGAAGCAAGAAGTACACAGATGGAACAAATGGCTCTCTATGGTGTAAGCTGCACAGATAGAATGTGGTAGAGATCAGCTGTGCGTAACTAGAACATTATGTGATTACATGTCATCATGTATCATGATCAATCACTACTTCCATCTATTTTATACATTAGCTTGCACCCGGGTGAATTTGATTTAAACCAAGTTGATTTAAATCACTAGTAAAAGGCTTGATTTAAATCAACTCGATTTAAATCATAATTTTAAAGAGCAACTGTCATCTCTGTCCCGCAGCTGCTCCTCCTCTGACCCGCTGTTGGCTCACCGACAGTCCCATTCACTTTAATGGGATGGCTGGTGATGCGGCTGTGACACAACAAGGTGAGGAACGTGGCAGCAGCAGGTGAGTGGATGCCCGCTAACAGGCATTGCCATGATGGATCTAAAATGAAAGGTGCTCTTTAAATTTAAGGACTAGAGCTGCATGATTAATAGTTAAAAAATTGCGATCTCAATTTAACCCTTCACAAGATCCTAATCCAGCATTTCCATGATTCATGTAACAAGTGCAGCACAGTTCCCTGCTCACAGCTGTAAAAAAAAAAAGGAGCCGGAAATGTTTATCAACAACCTTGCTCAGCTTCGGTCTGTAAATGAGGTCAGTTTAACCACTTAAAGTGGATGTAAACCCAATGTCATCCTTTCTAAACTACTGCCATAGGGGTTATCTATAAGGATATACATGCCTCCTGCATGTATCTTTACCTGTCAAATGTCTCCCCTCTGTCTGTTATGAGAGCTGAAAAACTGCATATTCTGTGGGTGGGTCTGTTGTCTGGAGCTCGGTGGGTGGAATCATGATGTCAGTAGACTCCCCGCCCACTTCTACACTCCCCTATGCATTTTCTCCTGTGTATTTCTTACACTGAACTTCTGCTATGATCTCTAACATCCAGTGAAAAGACAGGAAAGTAACCACATGATTTCAGCATGCCAAATCATGCTGAGGTGTGGAATATCCAATCCTTGCAGAGCTGCTGAAGAAAGGAGTGGGGGAGAGAATTAAAAAATAATGCATGTCTTAGGCTAGTACACGAGATATAAATCACCTGTCACTCACAGCAAGGGGGAGGATTTGACAGAGTTTTTCTCTGTCAAGTTTTATCTCACTGAACAATAAAAGAGGATTGCTCAGAGATGGATTAACTATGTGAAATCTTATAGTCTACATTATGACATCGAAAAAAAAAAAAAAAAAAATTTGGGTTTACATCCACTTTAAAGACTAAACTTTTTTCTCACACTTGTTGCTCACAAGGTAAAATCAGTATTTTTTTCCTAGAAAATTACCCCCAAACATTATATACATTTTTTTTAGCAGAGACCCTAGAGAATAAAATGGCAATTGTTGCAACATTTTATGTCACACTTTATTTGTGCAGCTGTCTTTCAAATGCAATTTTTTGGGGAAAAAAATACACTTCAATGGATTAAAAAAAACTAAACAGTAAAGTTAGCCCATTTTTTTTTTGTATAATGTGAGATATGATGTTACGCTGAGAATCTTGATTTTTATTCTAAGTAAAAAAATTACGATTCTTATTTTATCCAGAATCATGCAGCTCTAGTAAGGACTTATTCTGGCTGGTAGTTAGAATCTTTAATATTTGCAAACAAAATAAGCTGTCAGGTTAGTAAAACAGCAATATCAGAACCAATTCAATCATACAGTTTGTAGTGTACATAGATTTGCAAAACAATGGGATAAAGGAATATTCTTGAACTTTGTTTTATCTCATGATTACTGTGAAATTCTGTGAATGCATCAATGCAGTGCATGTTATCTCAGCTTGCAGAGCTTAGATTCATTGAATGAGTTTATCAAAAATGTAAATATTGCAGAATATACAGCCTCATGCTACATAACTAAGCTCCATTTTATGTATCTTAAATAGAAGAATATCTTTAGATAGATTTTTACTCCAAAAGCATTTTATTAAAACAAATTTAATGAAAAAAAAAACAATTTAAATGAAAAAATCTGATTTAAATAAAAAAAAATAATTTTTTTGATTTTTTTTTTTAAATCATTGATTTTTATCCACCCTGTTTTGCACAATAGAGACCCAGTTCCATTTGTTGAGTGGTCAATCCTGCCAAAGCTGATACGTCTGTTTTTGAGAGGTACTGGATTTCTAGCTCTACTAACCTGCTATGACCATTACCTAGATCAGTGGTTCTCAACTCTTGTCCTCAGGACCCACTAACAGGCCAGATTTTAAGTATTACCTTGGGGAGATGCAGACTAGAATACTGCAATCACTGAGCAGCAAGTGATATCACTTGTGATGTATTTCAGTTATCTTGCAAACCTGGCCTGTTAATGGGTCCTGAGGACAGGAGTTGAGAACCACTGACCTAGAGGGTTTCACTCTTCTTTGTTTAAATGTCATTGATCTTCTGTCACGGAATTTAACAATTCTACTCAGGTTTTACTAGGCATTGAATTTTAGCAGTAAGATCTCACCACTGGAGATATCAAAATATATCAGAAAGGCACAAAATAATTTATCTGAGCATCATTTCTCCAAAACCTAACTATTCATATAAGGTGGTCTGACCCTTTAACAATGACTCCAACTAACAGTGTACCTAAGGCAAATAAATGCCTTTTATACCTCTATAATAAAGTAACTGTGACACTCACGTGGCTCTTTAATTAAAATTGTGGCACTGCGTAAGACAGATGACTTTAGGCTGAAATTTTGTATGCAATTCCGTGTCGCAGTCAGTTCTTCCTTTAGGAAACTTAGGCCTATTAAGTGCAAATTGTTGCTGCCGTTTACAGTGAAAAAGTAATTTGAAATGCTTCGGGCAACTAAGAACTGATTACATGTTTGCTCAATGCCAGTGGCATCCCTTTAACCATAAAGAACTGTTTACAATATTACTATTACTGGAGGGGTGGAAATGTTTGCACAGATTTGCTTTCCTAAGGAACTCTTTTAGATAATTTTTGTCAACATCTTGAGCGCATAATTAGATTCATATGTAATTAAATCTTTCTTCCCCCACCACCATGTCAGGGCAGCAGATTTTAAAGTAACACAGCAGACTTTCTACATGACAAAGGGGTCAATTCACTAAGAGTTAAATATCGACTGAAAAAATGCAGTAAAATAACGGATGCAGAAAAAATTGTACAAATGTTCAATTCACTAAGAATTTGCTGATAAATAGCTCATGCGGTAACAGTAATGCAGTAATTAACGCATATTTTCATGCGGTAATTAATCTCATTGTAGCTGGTTGTTGAGGAGCGGGTCAGGAAGCCGGCTGCCGCGTCCTTAACGATGGATACCTCATCAGCTGTCAGCGGGTAAAAAAATGTAAAAAAACACGCCCCCTTGTGATGTAACCACCCCAGCATGTCCCTGGCCAATTCAGTCACAAGGGGGTGGGGGGAGTCACCCAATAACATCACCGGGTGGCCATACTTCTTAGTTATTTAAGAGCTGTCAGATGGCGGGAGCCTTCATCGGGACTGAATGTTTGTTTTTTTTCGGGTCGGCAGTGGCGGTTGACGTCGATATTGATGATGGATCTACTTCGGGGGACATTTTTTGGAATTTACATTTTTTAATAAAGGAATTGTCAAAAACTTGTATTGTGTTTTTATTTACTTTTGACGCTTTTTGGTGAATGAGTAGTACCCTACTCATTCACATGGGGGGGCAGGTTTCATATTCCGATAAATCCCCTTCCCACAGACCCCCAAAACCACCGGCCAAGGTTATGTGTAACAGGCCCTTGTCCCCATCAACTTGGGGAAAATGTGTTTTGGGGGGCAGAGCCCCCCCTACCCCAAAGCACCCCTATGTTGAGGGCATGTGGCCTAGTATGGTTCAGGGGGGGGGGCGCTCATTCATTCCCCCTTTTCCTGACCTGCCTGGCTGCATGCTCGGATAAGGGTCTGGTATAAATTTGGGGGGGGGCAACAATGTTTTTTTTTAATTTTGGCATGGGGTTCCCCTTAAATTCCATGCCAGACCTGAAGGGCTTAGTGTGGATCGCGAGGGGACCCCCACACAGAATTTTTAATTGCTGGCATGTTTTTATTTTACATTCAGGGAAACCCACTGACAGCTGACGAGTCATCCACTTTGAGGCTGGGTTCACACTGGTGCGACACGACAGCCGTCCTACTTTGGATCCGACTTTGCCCTGCGACATGAAGCCGGCATGTGTCCGACTTTCAATGAACGGGGATCCGACTTGGATCCCCGCCAATGCCGGCACTGTGTTTGGTATGAATCTTTAGGGGGGAACTCCGCGCCAAATTTTAAATAAAAAACCGGCATGGGTTCCCCCTCCAGAGGCATACCAGGCCCTTGGGTCTGGTATGGACCTTGAGGGGAACCCCCTACGCCGAAAAAATGGCGTGGGGGGTCGCCCCCAATCCATACCAGACCCTTATCCGAGCACGCAGCCCGGCCGGACAGGAATGGGGGTGGGGACGAGCGAGCGCCCCCCCCCTCCTGAACCGTACCAGGCCGCATGCCCTCAACATGGGGGGTGGTGCCTTGGGGGAGGGGGGCGCGCTGCGGCCCCCCCCACCCCAAAGCACCTTGTCCCCATGTCGATGAGGACAAGGGCCTCTTCCCGACAACCCTGGCCGTTGGTTGTCGGGGTCTGCGGGCGGGGGGCTTATCGGAATCCGGGAGCCCCCTTTAATAAGGGAGCCCCCAGATCCCGGCCCCCCACCCTATGTGAATGAGTATGGGGTACAGCGTACCCCTACCCATTCACCTAGGAAAAAAGTGTCAATTTAAAAAAAAAACACTACACAGATTTTTAAAGCATTTTATTAGACAGCTCCGGGGGTCTTCTTCCGACTTCGGGGGTCTCTCCGGTTCTTCTCCACGCTCTCCGGATCTTCTGCCGGGCTCCTCCGCTCTCTTCTGCTCTTTTGCCGCTCTTTTGCTAAAGCGGAGGAGCCCGGTCTTCGGTCTTCAATCTTCTGCCTTCTGCCTTCTGCCTTCTGCCTTCTGCCTTCTGCCCTCTTCTCCTGATGTTGACACGACGCTCTCTGGGGCTAGAATGCTCTCTGTGCGCTCTGCTCTGACTTATATAGGCGGTGACCCCGCCCCCTTATGCCGTCACAGTCCCTGGGCATGCTGGGACTGTGACGTTTTAGGGGGCGTGGTCATCATGACCACGCCCCCTAAAACGTCACAGTCCCAGCATGCCCAGGGACTGTGACGGCATAAGGGGGCGGGGTCACCGCCTATATAAGTCAGAGCAGAGCGCACAGAGAGCATTCTAGCCCCAGAGAGCGTCGTGTCAACATCAGGAGAAGAGGGCAGAAGGCAGAAGGCAGAAGGCAGAAGGCAGAAGATTGAAGACCGAAGACCGGGCTCCTCCGCTTTAGCAAAAGAGCGGCAAAAGAGCAGAAGAGAGCGGAGGAGCCCGGCAGAAGATCCGGAGAGCGTGGAGAAGAACCGGAGAGACCCCCGAAGTCGGAAGAAGACCCCCGGAGCTGTCTAATAAAATGCTTTAAAAATCTGTGTAGTGTTTTTTTTTTAAATTGACACTTTTTTCCTAGGTGAATGGGTAGGGGTACGCTGTACCCCATACTCATTCACATAGGGTGGGGGGCCGGGATCTGGGGGCTCCCTTATTAAAGGGGGCTCCCGGATTCCGATAAGCCCCCCGCCCGCAGACCCCGACAACCAACGGCCAGGGTTGTCGGGAAGAGGCCCTTGTCCTCATCAACATGGGGACAAGGTGCTTTGGGGTGGGGGGCCGCAGCGCGCCCCCTCCCCCAAAGCACCAACCCCCCATGTTGAGGGCATGCGGCCTGGTACGGCTCAGGAGGGGGGGGGTGCTCGCTCGTCCCCACCCCCATTCCTGTCCGGCCGGGCTGCGTGCTCGGATAAGGGTCTGGTATGGATTGGGGGGGACCCCCACGCCGTTTTTATCGGCGTAGGGGGTTCCCCTCAAGGTCCATACCAGACCCAAGGGCCTGGTATGCCCTTGGAGGGGGAACCCATGCCGGTTTTTTATTTAAAATTTGGCGCGGAGTTCCCCCTCAAGAACATTTGAGCACAAGTCGCGTGCCAAAGTCGGATCATGCAAGACGGCAATCCGACTTTGATCCGACTTCAATGATAGTCAATAGACTGAAGTAGGATCAAAGTCGGACCAAAGTAGTACAGGGAGCATTTCTAAAGTCGGAACGACTTGTGTCGGACCAGTTAGGACGGCTCCCATAGGGAAACATTAAATTTCACACGTCATGCGACATGAGCTCCCAATGTCGGAGCGTTTGTCGGACCAGTGTGAACCCAGCCTCAAGGCTGGCTTCTTAACAAGCAGCTAATGGGGGGAGACCCCCACGCTTCATCTGAGCAATACCACATGTGATACTGCCAGCAAAACCCTAGTGATAAATATTGCACTTTTTTTACTTTCTGTTCCGCTTGTGAATTGGATTTAAAGGGGTTGTAAAGCAGAAGGCTTTTTATCTTCGATAAAGAGAGAGGAGGTGGGGCCGAGTCGGGGCTCCATGTCTGAATGGACACAGGGAGCTGTGACTCAGCTTGGGTGCCCCCATAGCAAGCTGGTTGCTGTGGGGGCACTCAGCAGGAGGGAGGGGCCAGGAGCACAGAAGAGGGACCTAAGAAGAGGAGGATCGGGGCTGCTCTGTTCAAATCCAACTTCACAGAACAGGTAAGTATAACATGTTTGTTATTTTCTTTAGGAAAAAAACAAGCCTTTACAATCACTTTAACAGTTTAAAGCATATTTTTTTGCGATATTTACCAGCACATTTTAAATTTTGCGTTATTTACCGCATAATTGTTACTGTTTTTTGTGAATCTGACTTTTTTTTTACCGCATTCAATAATGTGAATGAGTCACGTGATCGTGTTATCGCATGACGTATTCTTTGGTGAATTGACTCCGAAGACTGACTTTTAAGAATTGTCTAAAGTAAAGTACCTCTGTCACCCATAAAACACTTGTGGAGTCTTTCAGTTTCCAAATTGAACTAGAAATGTGACAGTTGGAATCTAGCGTTTGCTATAAGCAACATAGAAACTTTTCTTTTCGCCACTTTAGGCTACTTTCACACTTATGTGGGTGGGGGAATGTATGCATGACCTCGTTCACACCATGTGGAGAGGTGTGAGTTTTTCTGTACCTGTTTTTGCAAGAACACAAGAAAAACAATTGTTCTCTATGTGCCCTGTTCACAACACAACACTGGTATCATACGCAATTTTTTTTTTCTGCAGATAAATCTGCAACGTCAGAAAAACTGATGTGACATCAACATTGTGGTGTGAATAAAAGTTTTCTTTGTGCCTTTGCAGAGAATTTATGTTACATATTTCTGGGCAAAAAAATACCTCACGTGACAGCAGTGTTATGATGTGCATGGAGCATCTATAAAACAATGGATTTATTTGTGTCCTTGCAGAGACCTTCATATTAAATACGCATGTCTCTGCACATGGTGTAAACAAACCTATGCAAGTCAAATCTGCAAGGTTTTTCCATCATTATATGTATGTATGTTATGAAGGAGACCTTAATCGCACACAGTCTGCCCCCAGCACCCGTAGTCAAAAGGCATTGCTCTTTAGCAGATGCGCCGGGGTGGCATCTTAATGGCACCCCCATGCATCTGAAAATGCAGTGTGGCTATGGTTTTGAAAAGAACTGCTGTGCCCACACAAACGTGGCATGCATGGCAGTGGCGGCTGGTGCTCAAATTTTTTTGGGGGGGGGGCACAAACTGAAAAATACTAAAAAAAAAAACCCATCAATTTCAGCCTCAATGTGCCCATCAAATGAAGCCACTGTGCCATCAATTGCAGCCATTGTGCTTATCAAATGCAGCCACTGTGCCATCAATTACAGCCATTGTGCCCATCAAATGCCGCCACTGTGCCATCAAATGCAGCCACTGTGCCGCTCAAATGCAGCCACTTGTGTCATCAAATGCAGCCACTGTGCCATCAAATGCAGCCACTGTGCCATCAAATTCAGCCACTGTGCCCATCATATGCAGCCACCTGTGCCCCATCAAATGCAGCCACTTGTGCCCCATCATATGCAGCCACTTGTGCCCATCAAATGCAGCCACTGTGCCCCATTATATGCAGCCACTTGTGCCCGTCAAATGCAGCCACTTGTGCCCAAATTCCACCACTTGTGCCCAATCATATGCAGCCACTTGTGCTGATCAAATCCTGCCACTTGTGCCCATCATATGCAGTCCCTTGTGCCCACCAAATGCAGCCACTTGTGCTCATCAAATGCAGCCACTTGTGCTCATCAAATGCAGCCACTTGTGCTCATCAAATGCAGCCACTTGTTCCCATCAAATGCCGCCACTTGTGCCCATCATATTCAGCCACTTGTGCCCCATCATATGCAGCCACTTGTGCATATTAAATGCCGCCACTTGTGCCCATTAAATGCCACCACTTATACCCATCATAAGCAGCCACTTGTGCCCATCAAATACCCCATCTTAGTGGCGGGTCAGGCAGCGGGTGACGGTGGCCAGTTATGGGATGGCTCCTGTGTCCTCTATGCTGTCCTCCATGCGTCTCTTCTCGTTCAGCTAGGCATCCAATAGGGGCACCCGTGCCTTCAGCCAATCAGGTGACGGGTATCAGACCTGCGTTACCTGATTGGGGGAGAGGCGGTTCAGTGTTAGAAAAGCAAATATTAATTTGCTTTTCTAACACATCTGGGTGGACTCCCGGCACAATGCTCTGCACCACGAGTCCTCCTTTTTTGAAGCATATTAGAGAGTATGGCTCTAATCAGGTGCTTCAAAAAAACACCCCCGCCGCTGGAATTCAGGCACCCGGCGTCCGATCGCGGGCACAAGAGGCAGAACAGGGACGTGTGTGTAAACACACACATCCCAGTTCTGTGAGGAGAGGAGAGAAAGATTGTGAGTTCCTACGAGCTGGAAACCACAATCTCTCATCTCCTATAGTCAGTCCCATCCCCCACAGTTAGAACACACGCATAGGGAACACAGTTAACCCATTGATCGCCCCCCTAGTGTTAACCCCTTCCTTGCCAGTGACATTTATACAGTAATCAGTGCATTTTTATAGCACTGATCGCTGTATAATTGTCAATCGACCCAAAAATGTGTCAAAAGTGTCCGATGTGTCCGCCATAATGTTGCAGTCTTAATAATAAAAATGCCATAAATCCCCCTATTTTGTAGACGCTATAACTTTTGCGCAAACCAATCAATATACGCTTTTTGCAATTTTTATTACCAAAAATATGTATAAGGATACATATCAACCTAAACTGAGGAAAAAATTAGCCTTTTTAAAAAAAAATTGGGGCTATTTATTACAGCAAAAAGTAAAAAACAGTGGGGGTTATTTACGAAAGGCAAATCCACTTTGCACTGCAAGTGCACTTGGAAGTGCAGTCGCTCTAAATCTAAGGGGTAGATCTGAAATGAGTGGAAGCTCTGTTGATTTTATCATCCAATCATGTGCAAGCTAAAATGCTGTTTTTTATTTTCATTGCATGTTCTCCTCGGATCTACAGCGACTGCACTTCTAAGTGCACTTTCATTGCAAAGTGGATTTCCTTTAGTAAATAAACCCCATTGTGTTTTTTTCAAAATTGTCGCTCTTTTTTTGTTTATAGCGCAAAAAAAAAAAAAACACAGAGATGATGAAATACCACCAAAAGAAAGCTCTATTTGTGGAGTACAGCTTCGCACGACTGCGCAATTGTCAGTAAAATTGACGCAGTGCCGTATCACAAAAAATGGCCAATTCTTCCGGGGCTGAAGTGGTTAAGATGCATTCAGTTTAGCTGCATTGCGAAAAAAAAAGAAATCTCTGTGTGTAGGGGCAAATTAGATATTCTGAATGCATATGTAAACACATACTGTATGCACGTAACGCAGTTTGATTAAACTTTCATGATCAATGCAAAAATCCTGTGTGAATTTGGGCTAAGCTGTAAGAAACTGACCAAAGCCTGGCTCTAGATCAGTGGTTCTCAACCTTTCTGGTGCCGTGACCCCTTGATAAAATTTCCCAAGTTCTGGGGACCCCTAACAGTAAAATTATTTTCATTGCTCCTTCATTGCTGTAATTTTGCGACTGTTATGAATCGAAATATAAATATCTGATATGCAGGATGTATTTTCATTCTTACAAATTTAACATTTTAAAGCGTAGTGATTAATCACAAAAACAATCTGTAATATATAGTGCGCAATATTTATAATTAACATATTAGTGAATGAATAAAATGTTTACGACTTGTGTTTATTTTTTATTCATTGTGATGGGCACAGTGGCTGTGTTTGGCACAGTGGCAACAATTAATGGGCACAGTGGCTGCGTTTGATGGCACAGTGGTGGCAATTGATGGGCACAGTGGCTGCATTTTGATGGCACAGTGGCAGTGTTTGCTGGCACAGTGGCAACAATTGGTGGGCACAGTGGCTGCGTTTAATGGCACAGTGGCGGCAATTGATGGGTACAGTGGCTGCGTTTGATGGCACAGTGGCGGCAATTGATGGGCACAGTAGCTGCGTTTGATGGCACAGTGGCTGCGTTTTAATGGGTTTTTTTTTTTCAGATTTTTTCAGTTTGTTTGCGTCCCCGCCACTTATTTATATATAAACGTCCCGGTTGGTTCCTCAAAAGTGGTTATTCCGTGCCAGTGTTAGATATACAAAGTGTATAGCACCCAAACATGTATCTAGCACTGGCACGGAATAACCACTTTTGAGGAACCAACTGGGACGTTTATATAGTAATGATATGTATTGTTCCATAATAAAGAAAAAATTGTCGTGTCAGCATTTATTTATACAAAATCTATGTCTTGATTGCCCTGGTGACACACAGTACAAAATGCTTTTATTACTGTCTCTGACTTACCAAAAGCCACAGGTGTTCCGTCAGTTTCAGCAAGTGAAGTTTCATCGCCGCCCTCTTGGTACACTCGTCTGCAGCAAGCGGACTTCGGTTGGTGTAAAAAGATATCTGCTTGCCGACTTCTAAGTGTAGCCTTACTGCGGACGAGAGTACCAAGATGGCGGCGACGGAACGTCACTTCCGTGCGGTCTCTCCTCTCCTGGAAGTGACATCGAGATGGACAGACTCCGGCATAACACAGTAACTTCTGGTCCGTCTCAGCCAGCATTCACAACCCCCTGGCGAATCGGCAATCGACCCCCAGGTTGAGAACTGCTGCTCTAGAGTCTCTGTGAATTTTGAGGATGTGAATTCCTTAAAATTAAAAGCAGCTAGAAACTCCCTCATTCCTGGGGCACGGACATAACTATTATCCATCTTCACTTCACCTTCACATCACTTCCTGTTGATTGGCTTTTCTTCCTCTCTTCTTCTATTCCCCCAATAACCTACCCCTCCTCCCCTCCTTTCTCCTCTACACTATGGCCCTCTACGACAACTGGAGAGACCCTTGGGACTAAGCACCTCTATGTCTATTGGATAAAGGGCCCTTCCTTTGGGGCATAAATACTAGGCACCTGATCCTCTTATCCATATGTAAGGCTCAATGCTCAATCATGGGGAATGCTAATCTCTGGTTGATTGGGGGGGGCTCTTCAGGCACAGTGTGATCCATTTAGGGGTGCCGGGAGGGCCTCACCAAATACCCGGATACAGTTACCAAAAAGCTGGAATGTAACGCAGGGATTACAGTGCAGACCCAGAGATAACGGCCATTCCGTACCTCAATAGTTGCTCTTACCTATAATTATATTTGGTTCTTATTATGCCTCACTGGAAGTAGTGTTGTTTCATGTATTCTTGTGTTGAACAAATAAAAAAAAATCTTTAAAAGTAAAAGCAGCTAGAGAGGCCAGGCTTATGTTATGTTTTTAGGCTAAATGTAGACTAGCTTCAAAAGCAGGCGTTTCATGAGTGTTTTTAAAGCTCCATGAGCAACTTAAAAAACTGTGAGCATCACAGCGCTCGGTGGTGTTCACATGGTTGCATTAGCGTTGAGTTGTGTCAAAATTGGCTCAACATGTAGCTTTGCTGCTTCCTAAATTCTTCCATTGATGGCAATATAAAGAAGCTGCAAATGCATCACAAATGCCCCTATGGCATTTACAACATGTTTGAGATGTGTTTGGAAAGCGTTAGATGATAATACAAAAATACATCAAATAAAAAAAAACAACACAGGGAGCATCTGGCAAGTATTTTTTTTTTGCCACACAAACGCATCAAAAACGCAACATTAATGCATCCTATTGAATTAGATGTGTTAATGGGTGCTCAAATTTCTTTGCACGTCTATATGAGCCCTTACTGTTGCTAATAATATGTAAATAGCTTAATGTAAATGTCCTTTGTTATATCTCAGTGCCAATTTCCTGCAGCCTCTTCCTGTCTACAATGGGTTTAACCACTTGCTTACTGGGCACTTAAACCCCCTTCCTATCCAGACCAATTTTCAGCTTTCAGCGCTGACGCACTTTGAATGACAATTGCGCAGTCATACAACACTGTACCCAAATAAAGTTTTTATCATTTTTTTTCCCACAAATAAAGCTTTCTTTTGGTGGTATTTGATCACCTTTGTGGTTTTTATTATTTGTTAAAAAAAATGTAAAAAGACCGAATTAATTATTTTTTTTTTTTTTTTTATATTTTGTTATACAATTTTAAAAAAGGTAATTTTTCTCCTTTATTGATGTACGCTGATGAGGCAGCACTGATGGACACCGATAAGTGGCAGTGATGGGCACTGATGGGTAGTAGTGATGGGCACTGATGGGTGGCAATAATTGGCACTGATCGGTTACACTGATAGGCAGCACTGCTAAGTGGCACTGATTGGCACCACTGGTGGGCATTGATAGGTGGCACTTGTGGGCATTGATAGGTGACACTCATGGCCATTAATAGGTGGCACTGGTGGGCACTGTGGACCACCTGGAAATGGCAGGTGGCACTGACAGGGGGTACTGGTGGCACATATGAGGCAGAATTGCCTCTTCCTCTTCGAGACTGATGTCCCTTGCAGATAAGCCGGTGATCGGCTTTTTTTTTCTCCTCGCACTGTCAGCGTGAGGAAGAAAAATAAAAACGATCACAGAGCTTTTGTTTTGATCATGTGATCAACTGTCATTGGCTGACAGCTGATCACATGGTAAGGGTCCGGGACCGGCCCCTTACTCGGATTGGGGATCACCCGAGTCTCGGTGACTGTGCGCATGCACAGGGGAGGCCGTCACAGGACGGCCTCCCAGAAATTCAGGTCCGCGCTGTGGCTGTCATTCAGGTACAGCTCGGATGTCAAGCGGTTAATGATGATGGCAACAGTGGACAATTCATGTGTAATGTGTGTTGAAACATTTAATTTAGGTTTTTTTCCTCTTGAAGCCTGTATGACAGGGTGACAGTGCAGGTGCACAACAGGGAGATAGGGCAAAGCATTGTAACCCTGTAACAGGAAATTCCTAAAAAAAGGACCTTTATAGAAGGCATTACTATGTATTAATTTAAGGAAAGCTACACATTTGATAATTCTGAAAAGAAAACATTAAATGTAAAAGCTTATATCAAATTTTAGTGATTTGGTTTGAACATTTCTAATGAGATACATGGTACTTTGCTGATGACCCACCATACTGTAGAAATGCTACAAAAAATAATTTTTGAAAAGATGAAGTGGATAATGGGGACTAAGGTTAAAAGTTGGCTTTCTCTTTATTAGTCGAGATGCTAGCATCTAATTATTACTAGGCCTATCATAAAGGCAACGCAACAAAAGTCTATTGCCTCAGTATGTCCTATTCGCACTCTTCTGTCGGTGAAGATGATAATGCACTTTCAAAAAATGAAATGTAACAATTTTCCAGGGGCCTGATGAATGACTGCTGTTTTTAATTAAATTCTATCTGAATCTTATTTTGTTCTGTGCGGAAAAATAAATTCCTGTAGATGTGTAATGATTCGAATGATGCCTAGACCTGATCACACCTACACCCCAGTAATAAAAGTATAAAATAAGTAATATACAGTATAGTGAGGCACTTTAGAAAATCTTTAAGGGCTCACCTTTGCATTGTGGTTCTAATAAATGGTACCATGACACATCACACTTAGAGGCAAGGCATTTATGTGCACGCCAACACATTGTACAGCAGCTGCCAATGCACGGCAGTACAAATTGCACTTATCGCCAAAAAGGTGCATGTCAATGAGTATGTCCTTTGAGATTGACAAATGACAAACCAAGACTGTAGAAGTTTGAATGATCCATAAAGCAAACTTTTAGTTTTTGGACATTTTACCAATGGAATCCAACACACGTTGGGGGTACTTAAGGACTGAACTTAAGAAACACTGCTTAATATTTACTATTTTTACAAAGTATGATAAAGAATATCTCACAAAAGTGAGTACACCCCTCACATTTTTGTAAATATGTTATTATATCTTTTCATGTGACAACACTGAAGAAATTACACTTTGCTACAATGTAAAGTAGTGAGTGTACAGCTTGTATAACAGTGTAAATTTGCTGTCCCCTCAAAATAACTCAACACACAGCCATTAATGTCTAAACCGCTGGCAACAAAAGTGAGTACACCTCTAAGTGAAAATGTCCAAATTGGGCCCAATTGGCCATTTTCCCTCCCTGGTGTCAAGTGACAAGGTCTCAAGTGTGAATGGGGAGCAGGTGTGTTAAATTTGGTGATATCACTCTCACTCTCTCATACTGGTCACTGGAAGTTCAATATGGGACCTCATGGCAAAGAAAGAAAAAAAAGAATTGTTGCTCTACATAAAGATGGCCTTGGCTATATAAAGATTGCCAAGACCCTGAAGCTGAGCTGTAGCATGGTGGCCAAGACCATACAAAGGTTTAACAGGACAGGTTCCACTCAGAACAGGCCTCGGCATGGTCGACTAAAGAAGTTGAGTGCACGTGCTCAGCGTCATATCCAGAGGTTGTCTTTGGGAAATAGACGTATGAGTGTGGCCAGCATTGCTGCAAAGGTTGAAGGGGTGGAGGATCAGCCTGTCAGTGCTCAGACCATACGCCGCACACTGCATCAAATTGGTCTGCATGGCTGTCATCCCAGAAAGAAGACTCTTCTAAAAATGATGCACAAGAAAGCCCGCAAACAGTTTGCTGCAGACAAGCAGACTAAGGACATGGATTACTGGAACCATGTCCTGTGATCAGATGAGATAAACTTATAAACAAGATAAACTTATCTGGTGGCAACCAGGTGAGGAGTACAAAAGTGTGTCTTGCCTACAGTCAATCATGGTGGTGGGAGTGTCATGGTTTGGGGCTGCATGAGTCCTGCCGACACTGGAGAGCTACAGTTCATTGAGGAAACCATGAATGCTAACATGTATTATGACATACTGAAGCAGAGCACGATCCTCTCCTTTCGGAGACTGGGCCTCAGGGCAGTATTCCAACATAATAACGACCCCAAACACACCTCCAAGACAAATACTGCCTTGCTAAAGAAGCTGAGGGTAAGGGTGATGGACTGGCCAAGCATGTCTCCAGACCTAAACCCTATTGAGCATCTGTGGGGCCTCCTCAGACGGAAGGTGGAGGAGCGCAAGGTCTCTAACATCCACCAGTTCTGTGATTTCATCATGGAGGAGTGGAAGAAGACTCCAGTGGCAACCTGTGAAGCTCTGGTGAACTCCATGCCCAAGACGGTTAAGGCAGTGCTGGAAATAATGTTGGACACACAAAATATTGACACTTTGGGCCCAATTTGGACAATTTCACTTAGGGGTGTACACACTTTTGTTGCCAGCGGTTTAGACATTAATGGCTGTGTGTTAAGTTATTTTGATGGGTCAGCAAATTTACACTTCTTCACAAGCTGTACACTCACTACTTTACATTGTAGCAAAGTGGCATTTCTTCAGTGTTGTCACATGAAAAGATATAATAAAATATTTATAAAAATGTGAGGGTGTACTCACTATTGTGAGATACTGTAAGCATAGCGTGTATTTCAATCATTTCCTGTGTGATTGAAAGAAATCTGAAATGTGATGATTGAATAAATAGTTGAATTAAGAAAATCTTCAATTGGTGCAGTTGATTAAGTTTCACTCTGAACATAAAATACCCCTAAGGGTGGGATTGGAGATGGTGGACTGTGTCCCCCCTTACGCTTGATAGTATTCTGTGGTTCAAACCTTCAGACCTTCAGAGGTGTGACTAATCCAGTCAGGGGATGATCGGTGTGGCGATGGGGGCCGTTACAAGCACTGATCGCCCTGTATAGCTTTCAATAAAACAACTGACAGACGCTTCTCCTCCTCTCCCTCCCGTGGCTTTCAGCTGCTTTATTGAAATCTATACAGGGAGATATCAGTGCTTGTAACGGCCCCACTGCCACACCGATCATCCCCGACTGTCCCCTGTGTTCTCCTCCGTTTTCTCTTCCGTGCTCCTAAGGTCCCCTGCCATGTCCTCCTCCAGTCCCTCTCTGTCCCCCTCTGCTTCCCCTCTGTGTCCTCCTCCATATCCTCCTCTCCTCACCCTCCATGTCCTCCTCCGCTTCCCCTCCACGTCCTCCTCCGCTCCTTCTCCCCTCCCCCTTTGTGTCCTCCTCCACTCTTTCTCCGCTCCCCCTTCGTGTCCTCCTCCGCTCCTTCTCCATTCCCCCTCCGTATCCTCCTCCAGTCCTTCTCCCCTCCCCCTTCGTGTCCTAATCTGGTCACCCCCTGTCCCAGATCTGTCAGGATGAAGAGCGGAGGAAGGTGCCAGTAAATCTGTCATTTACTGGCTTCTACCATTTCTAAATGCACAGAGTCAGTGATCACTGACTCTGTTCATTCATAACTGAGCAGAGTAATCTGATTTTACAATACTTCAGTTTATGAATGAACAGGAGCCACTGTCTCCTGTCCATTCATCTTTAGTGCAACTGAGACTGCAGAGTCTGTCCTCAGTCCCTTTCTCTGTCTCAAAGGGGATAGGTCAAAAAAAGTATTGCAACCCTGTATCGGCGAGTACTTGAAAAAAAGTATTGGTACTTGTACTTGGTCATGTGGAATGTATACCACTGGAATAATTCTGAATTTTATTAAAGCTGGTTCTGTGGAATTGTATGCTGATGTCATCTTACTCGAATTTATAAGTCTTTGACTTTGTCCATGATTATTCTTTGACCAATTAGTAGATGGTCCCAAGCGCTTATTTGTTGGATGTTGTTTATGACTGGTTTTGCACAGACCAGCCCAGATCCTCCTCTTCTTGGGTCCCCCGCCAGCACTCTGGGCACCTGCCTCTTGCTGAATGCCCCCATAGCAAGCGGCTTGCTATGGGACACTCCTGCATGCTCGCTTCTGAGCCCCGCTCTGTGTGTCCATTGACAAACAAAATGGGGCTTAGCTCCACCCCAGGCTCTCTCCTCACTAGCTGTGATTGACAGCAGCAGGAGCCAATGGCTGTGTCTGAGCCAATGAGGCAGAAGAGAGCTATTGCTCTCGTGCACATCGCTGGATTGTGATCAGGCTCAGGCAAGTATTGGGGGGGGGGGGGGTGAGATGCGCTTTGAAGGTTTTTTACCTTCATGCATAGAATTCATGAAGATAAAAAGCCTTCAGTCTTTAGAACCACTTTAAAGCAACCCTGCGTTAGGCATATTATGCCGTGTACACACGGGCAGACTTTTCGACCGGACTGGTCCGACAGAACGAATCCGTCGGACAACCCGACCGTGTGTGGGCTTCATCGGACCTTCAGCTGACTTTTTTTGTCGAAAATCAGACGGACTTTAGATTTGGAACCTGTTTCAAATCTTTCTGATGGACTCGAGTCTGGTCGAAAAATCCATTTGTCTGTATGCTAGTCCGACAGACAAAAAAGGACGCAAGGGCAGCTATTGGCTACTGGCTATGAACTCCTTTATTCTAGTCCCTTCGTACGTCATCGCATTCATACCAACGGACTTTCGAACGGACTTTAGTCCGTTTGTGTGTGGGCAAGTCAGGTCGTCCAAAAGTCCGTCGTAACTCTGTTGAAAGTCCCTTGGAAAGACCGTCGGACGTTTGATGCTGAAAAGTCTGCCCGTGTGTACATGCTCTTGTACACAGTAGGTAAACAGTGTGTTTATAGAGGCTGAGCATTTTTACATAGGTTTCTCTACATACAGTAAATGGGCTGGCTTTATTATGGGGAAAGTAGGGAAGAACTACAACACCTACATTTGTTTCATCAATGTGCCCCTTAGGAATTCAGCTGTCCTCAGCATTTTCTGGCACAAGTGCTACAATGTTCATTTTTATCTATTATATATCTATTCATTATAAATCTATTCCTCATGTCTAACAATCAGCAGTTTTTCATGCTAGACAGTACAATGTGAATGTGGAGTTTGGTAGAAGGGGAGAGCAACAAAAAAGAAAAAAAAAAACAGTTTAAAAATAACTTAAATTCTTAACTGGCAACAAAGTAATTTCTTCCTCCCCTACTTGTTAAAACGAGGCCTCCAGTCGCACATGATAATGTAATTCATTGTTTCCACTGCATTGGATTAGTAGACGTTGTCAGGCTGCCCAGAAGGCCCAAACAGCTCACTCAGAAATATCACTAAGGGTGTTAGGACTTTGGAGCGCAGCCAGTGGATTTTGGCAAGGGCTCATTTCACGCACAAACGTGCTGAGCCTCACAGGGGCGATAAAGACTGCAGAATCAATCGTACAAAGCTGTATCATAAATGAAAGGTCTGAACATTTAATAGGGGCTTCATATTCATACCTACCTTATGGGATTATTTCAGAAAAATTAATATTGCACTTTACAAAGGTGTAATGGGTTCAGAGATCTCCTACATAGAACATCTGTACAATTACCTTCATCGTACAGTCTTTTAATGAGGCAGTTTCTTATTAAGTCAACCTTCTTTTACCCTGAGCTATAAAGCTGCATGCCTGACAGGTATTTGAGCTTATGATTTTACCTGGAGGATTGCATAAATATTAATACATCTATATTTGTGTCAGAATTCAGACATTTTTTTTTCTTAAAATGATACTAAGCGATCCTTAATCTCCAAAAATAACCCATAACCAGTTCAGCTCCAGAGCAATTTTTATTTTCCACATACATGTAAAAATCTTAATTTTGGCAATAAAATTACTTAAAGCCCCCAGAACATTATATATTTTCTGAAAGCAGAGGCCCTGTAAAAAAAGAAGGTGATAATTTTTATGTCATGTGATATTTGCGCAACTGTTTATTAAAGGCAAATTTTCAGGAAAAAATATGATAAAATTTATTTTAATGCAAAGACACACAATATAATACCCATTTTTGGTTAAAATGAGTTTGCATCAAGTAAATAGATATCAAATATTCCATGTCTTAAAATTGTGTGCACCTGCGATATCAACAAAAATTATTGTGCCTAAAAATCTCCATAGGTAATGGTTTAAAAGCCTTTACAGCTCATTAGTTGAGAGTTAACTAGGAGCTCTTGTATTAGAATTATTGTTCTCACTTTGACGTTTGCACATATGTCACACGTTGGGGGCGATCTCGGTTTACATGTGTGTGCGCACTCTGGGATTGCATTGGCGCAGGTGTACAGGGCAAAGGGGGTTTTGGTCATTTTTTTTTTTTTTTAAATTTATATATTTTATTATATTCTTTTTTTTTCAAACGTTTTTTATTTTATTTATTTTTTGTTTATTTTTATTTGATTGCTATCACAAGGGGTTAAAAAACCCTATGTGATAGCTTTGGGCAGGTGACAGGTACTTTTTTTTTTTTTAATTGCTTTATTGGAAAGGTACATATGATATACGTCAGGTACAAAAGAGTGGGTAAAGACAATATTTGTATCATTTTAAACGCAGTATAATATTACTTTCAAATGAGAGCTAAGTTTGAAAAACAACAGCATATGCAAGCTATGCAACATCTATATCTGTTAAAGTATTTTAACATGCCTATGTTCATAACCTTGTGTATCGGAAAAGGTACCTGTGTAATAACCATTATGGCATTAGCCAATGTTATGAAATGGTAATGCATAATAGCGATTGAAAATCAGTATATAACCAGACATTTATGTCGTGTACCATCAGCCTATCGTGTTGGAACTGAGAGTTACCCTTTTGGTTGCGATCAACGGTCCCCTAGCAACCTCTACGGGTGACAGGGCTTTGGTAAGGCCTAGTACAGGAGCATGTCGAAAGTAAATTCTGGTAATGGTGGAACACAAAGTGAGGGTTGGGGAATTCGGTGCTAGTGAGATGTATGCCTTTATGGGGGGGGGGGGGGTTGTTGCAAATAAAGTCATATAGGGGTGGGGGGGATTGGTTAGTAAATTAAAAGGGAAGGTGGAGGGAATAGGGTACAGGATCAATAAATGACGTCCGGGGGAGGGGTATGAATAAAGTGAGTGGTGATTGCGCTGTGATAAAAAGGGGAAGGGAGGAAGGGGAAGGGGCTAGTTCAAATGTATAGAGAGGTGAGTGAAAAAATAATAAAATAATATATTTAAAAATATAAATTAAGCATGAGGGCTAGTATCATACTAGCACATGAAAAATATTGTAAATACTGAAACAAAAGAAAAGAAAGTTCTCAGTGCAAAATGGCTAGTATCATACGTCCGGGGGAGGGGAATGTGGGAGGGTGAGGGAAGGAATAGTACAGGCTGGGGGGGTGATAAAAAGGGTGATGGGGTGGGGGGACCCCAACCTCCTTCTCCGACCAAAGAATGCGCTTCTCTGTAGAAGATTAGGTCATCAGCTGGGTGTATTTATCGGATGTCCTGAAGTGATGCCAGCATGACCAAGTGTTCCTAAATTTGGTGGGTGTCTATTTTGCTATCTGAACAAGATCCTCCATCTCGGCGATCTTATTTATGCGTTTGAGGCAGTCTAATATAGTTGGGGGGCTGGGTGATCGCCAGTAAGCGGGGATGCACATCTTGGCTGTGTTGACCAAGTATAATGCCAAGGATCTATAGTATGCTGAACTTGAGGTTGAAGCATGGTGTAAGAGTAGTTGGACCGGGAAGAATTCAATCGCCAGGGTTGTGATTTGAGTAATAAGTCGGTGTACCTCTTTCCAGAAAGGTTGTATTAGAGAACAAGACCATCAAATGTGTAATGCCCCGTACACACGGTCGGATTTTCCAACGGAAAATGTGCGATAGGACCTTGTTGTCGGAAATTCCGACCGTGTGTAGGCTCCATCACACATTTTCCATTGGATTTTCCGACACACAAAGTTTGAGAGCAGGATATAAAATTTTCCGACAACAAAATCCGTTGTTGGAAATTCCGATCGTGTGTACACAAAGCCGACGGACAAAGTGCCACGCATGCTCAGAATAAATAAAGAGATGAAAACTATTGGCCACTGCCCCGTTTATAGTCCCGACGTACGTGTTTTACGTCACCGCGTTTAGAATGATCGGATTTTCCGACAACTTTGTGTGACCCTGTGTACGCAAGACAAGAGAGGGGTTTGACAGGTACTCTTTATGGAGACATTAGGGGTCTAATAGACTGCAATGTCTCCTCTGCCCTTCACACCATCTAACCAACCACAAATCAGCTTGGTTGGATGTGTCCCTTGGCAGCACTGGACAGGAAATAATGCATCTGAAACTGGAAGTGTCATCACTTCTGGTTTCAATGTTTGCATGTTAGATCGAGGCATGGATTTGCCTTGGTTCTACAGCGCTATCCCTCCCCTAGACGGCGGTTGTGGCCTTTGGTAAGAACAGGAGAGGGCAGGAATCACGGAAGGAGGGTAAGGCACCACACTGTTGGCTCTGTGAAAGTCATCAGGAGCTATGGAGTTGCCACATCACTTTCACGTTGAAGCTGGGAGAATGCTTAAAGTGATTGTAAGGGTTCATGTTTTTTTTTTTTTAAACAAACATATCATACTTACCTCCAGTGGCCCCGAACCTGGTCTTCTGGGGTCCACTGACGGCTCTCGCGGCTCCTCCCCACATCAGATAACCCCATAGGAGAAGCGCTCCCCTGAGGGAGTTACTTTGCGGGCACGCTCCCGAGTCCAGCATTCGGCGTCCATAGACGCCGAATGTATGACTCGGCCCCTCCCCCCTGGCACCCGCGTTATTGGATTTGATTGACAGCAGCGTGAGCCAATGGCTGCTATCAATCTATCCAATCAAGAGCCAAGAACCCCCTGCAGAGAGACAGTGCGTCCCCGCCGGGTCAGGTTCCAGGGCTCAGGTAAGTAAAACAACAAGCCATGTTTTGTGGATTTCACTTAGATAAAAAAGCTTTAGAAAACTACCAAGCCATTGACATTGATATAAAGTACCTGTGCAAAAAGGAAGCCATGAAAACATGAACTGTTGGTGGTACTCAAAGACTGGAAACCACTGCTATAGCCCTTAGTTCATCATGGAGCAAGCAAAGGAAGGTGGCTATGTTCCTACATACAGTGGGACCATGGAGAATGAATGTAGCCATCCTCTCAGGAAGTCGGGTGACAGCAGCAAAAAAAATAAAGGAATTTCGATTTGGATGAGGCTTTGAGCAATATGAGGTAATTTTTAGAGTTAAGAATACATACCAAAATAATTTTTTTTAACAAGAGTTTGGTATCACTTTAAGAGATGACTAAGCCTAAAACTAAATGGTTGCATTATATGGAAGAGTATTTAGATTCTTGGATTTCTTTTGTCTGTGTATACTTTTATTTAGTTACAGGTTAAAATAAACTCGTCACAAAACCAGTCAATTCAACCATACACCATCTCTGAACGCTCAGCTCTAAGTTCTCTGCAATCCCTTCTCTCTACCTCCAGGTGCCGGCTCTGTCACAGCTCAGTCCTCACCAAACAAAATATACTTTAAAAAAAAGGTGCATACCCCGACTCCAACATCCTTCACTTAATAGTTGATTTCAAATAAGTTACATCACTCACCTGCTCTCCTCCCACTATTGCATTTCACCCTCTGTTGGACTTTATCAAAGCTTAATCTATGATTAAGACCAACAGAGGATGTTAGTGGGAGGAGGTCAGTTATGTGATGTGACTTCTTTCACATGAACAGGCGGAGGATATTTGTGTAAGGCATAAGTATCTGTTGCTATAAGAAAACTACAGAATTAAAATATTAAAAATGACTTTTGAAATAACATTGACATGTTAAAGCTTATAGGAGATATTAGGGGTTGGGTTTACATATACTTAAAAGGCATAACAATCTAAATATGTTTAAAATGAATGTATACAGTTTGAGAACCTATACAAGCAATGGTCTTCTGTATCACAAGACAAATTTCCTTTGTGATTGAGATTAGGGTGGTAGAGGGAACCTTAATATTTTTGTTTTCTTGGGTGCCTCATAACACATAGCTATATGCCCGGTAGAGGTTTATTTCCATGGAAAGTGCACACCAAAGTGATCAGTAAATCCAGAAATAGAGGCAGCTGAAGTTAAATGCATGTCTGGACATTACCTGAAACATTACCTTGTATAACTAGCAGGTGGATGGGCGTCTTGCCTGCCATTTTGCCGTGTACACACGATCGGAAATTCGGACAGCAAAAGACCGATGAGAGCTTTTGGTCGGAAAATGCCACCGTGTGTGTATGCTATCTGACTTTTGCTGTCCGAATTCCAGCCAGCAAAACACTGAGAGCATGTTCTCAATTTTTCGATCTGAAAAAGTTCCTATCCGAAAATGCGATCGTCTGTAGCAATTTCGACGCGCAAAATTCCTATACATGCTTGGAAACAATTCGACGCATGCTCAGAAGCATTGAACTTCATTTTCTCAGCTCGTGGTAGTGTTGTACGTCACCACGTTCTTGACGGTCGAAAGTTCAGCGAACTTTTGTGTGACCGTGTGTATGAAAGGTGAGCTTGAGCTATCTTTTTCCGACCAAATCCCGATTGTGTGAACGCGCCATTGGTGCTTATTTGCACACATTCCATTTTTCTTGTCTTACACAGCTCAGGTGTATTTTGCCTTCTTTTCTGTTATATCCCATATCTATCAAACAGATATTTATGTTTTTTGGATACTACATTCTTACCTTTGAACTATCTGGCACGCCCCCACATCTGACTTGCTGCTCACCTTGCATGCGGTTACGGCTCGGTTTTCTTGGTTAGGCGGTTCTGGTGTCACACACACACCGTGAAAGGCTAAATTTCTAGATATACTATGTTATATCGCATATTGTGTAAAAACCTAATTATGGTCTTTCTCTCCTCAGAAATGACATTAGCTCCTGAAGAAGTGATTCTCGCGAAACATGTAGAGCTTAAAATATTGCTACAATACAGTTTAGTCACACACGCTCGATGTGACGTGTGTTGACATCTTTGTGCCAGATTTTGGAGGCTTTAGTAGCCACTGTAGCCTATCTGCAGTTTTTATATATTTGTTTTTTCTTCTTGTTTTAATGAATTATGTATTAACCACTTGCCAACCAGCCGCCGCAGTTGTACTGCGGCAGAATGGTACGTTATGTTACGTCGCTTCGCCCTGTGGCCACTAGGGGAGCAACCGCTGCACACCCTCCGAGCCGATGCGAGTGCCTGCGGTCACGATCACCGAGATCGCTGCTGACACATGGAGATCCGAGATCTGAGTGTGTAAACACACAGTTTCTGGTTCTCTGAGGGGAGAAGTGACAGATCGTCTGTTCATACACAGTATGAACAGCGATCTATCTCTTCCCCTACACAGTCCCCTCCCCCCTTCAGTTAGAAACACAAACAGGGAACACAATTAACCCCTTGATCGCCCCCTAGTGATAACCCCTTCACTGCCTGTGACATTTTTACAGTAATCAATGCATTTTTATAGCACTGATGGCTGTATTAATGCCAATGGTCCCAAAAATGTGTCAAAATTGTCCGATGTGTCCGCCGTAATGTTGCAGTCCCGATGAAAATCACAGATCACCACCATTACTAGTAAAAAAAAAATTTAATAATAAAAATGCCATAAAACTGTCCCCTATTTTTGTAGACGCTATAACTTTTGCACAAACCAATCAATATATGCTTATTGCGATTTTTTTTAAACAAAAATATGTAGAAGAATACATATCGGCCTAAACTGAAGAAAAAAATTGTTTTTTTTATATATTTTTGGGGGATATTTATTATAGCAAAAAGGAAAAAAAATATTGTTTTTTTCTTCAAAATGGTCACTCTTTTTTTGGTTATAGCGCAAAAAAATAAAAACCGCCGAGGTGATCAAATACCACCAAAAGAAAGCTCAATTTGTGGGGGAAAAAGGACGTCAATTTTGTTTGGGTGCAATGTCGCACGACCGCGCAATTGTCAGTTAAAGTGACGCAGTGCCGAATCGCAAAAATTGCTCTGGTCAGGAAGGGAGTAAAATCTTCCGGGGCTGAAGCCTTTAAATTGTGAATAAAATTATTGTTTATTTTTCTATAATTGGTGCCTAAAAAGTAAACTTTTTCAATTTTCAACATTTTGATCTATCACTATAATAGGCAGCCTTGTTTGCCAATGGGAATGCACAAAAGGCAGTAAGGGGTGGGCAGGCTTTGCCACAGTCAGGAAATGTTGAAGCTTTACCTGTCAGAACAGCCTAAGATTTGGCAAGTTTATTGCAGATATTGCAGATGCTCCTGCACTTCATACCATCAGCAGTTTACCCCCTTCCTCAAGGCAGAGCAATTCAGTTTTCAGGAGGTATGTGCCTTATTCATGGAAGCTTTGTGCCAGTTTTGGTACCAGTACTGAAACATGCACCAGTTTTAGGTAGTTCTTACTGCTACAACTTTTATAAACTATGGCTGTAACAGATTCAAAACTGTCAGTTTCCATGTCTCCTGAGCTGGCTCTATTGTGGATGCTGCTTGATTCTGAGCATGCATGGAATTTTGTGCGTCGGAATTGTGTACACACGATCGGAATTTCCGACAACGGATTTTGTTTGTTTGATCTCAAATATTGTTTGTCGGAAATTCCAAGGGAAATTGTCCAATGGAGCCTACACACGGTCGGAATTTCCGACAACAAGCTCCCATCGAACATTTGTTGTTGGAAAATTCTATTCTTTGTACAGGGCATTATAGTTGCTGAACGGTTTTATTTGTTCCCCCTTTTCTTATTTTATTTTAATTTATTGTCAACTACAATTGATGTACAACCTGTTCTTTGTACTACCACGTCGAGTTGGTTGTTTCAGTTTTTCTTTCTGTATGTTCTATTATTTTATCTTTCAATAAAGCAATCCTGGTTGTTAAAATATATATATATATATATATATATATATATATATATATATATATATAAACGGCAAAATACCTTTTTTTCATCAGCAGTTAGAAAAGTCTTGTGACTTCTATGAGTGTCTGGTTAAAGCTTGTAGGAGGAGTTTTCATTCTCCCACGATTATCCTATGAGAATGCAGGAGCTCTGAACCTTTGTCTGGACAGTGCTTATTGGCCCTGTGCTGATCACATGCACTCTCCCAAGGAAAAAAAACTCCCTAGCAATACACACCAGACTGGGCATGTGCAGCCTGTACCCTGGCCCTGTAAATATCAGAAAATATATTGGAGTCAGTGGAAGAAGGAGATGATCAAACAGCCTTTTTACACAATGCAGAGGATTACCCCTTTGGTTCCACAGTGAGTATAACAAGCATGCTTTACTGCATATACACACTGACTTTACTGTTGTGGGTTTAGTAACACTTTAAGATCAACTCTGAGTACTGAGAGACACTAGTGGTCAGAGTTGGCTATATGTGCTGGGCAGTTGTCATTATGGAAATGATTCCTGCACAGGGCTTGTGGGTTGCTAAGACGCTAGGATCCCCGGATCTATTCAGCAATCTCCTGGCTGACAGCTGAAAGTAAAAAAAAGCGGGTAGGCATGCTGACTGACATAATTGTCCAAGTATGGCCACATACGGCCAGCTGTCGGCCTGTAAATCTCACAGCCGGCAGCTGAATAAGGCCATAGATCTGTCATCTATTGCCATGATGCTGTAGGCTGCAAAGCTGTCAATATTCTAGCCAGCAAGGGGATATACATACACTGAGGACAGAGTATCCATGATTTGGACACCCCAGCCTCAGTGCCACCCTCCTACATGTGTCAGGTACATGAATCTGTAGCACACACCAACATTTTTCATGTGAGAGAAAAGATTGTCTACAACACTTACAAAGAGTGTCCATGCTGTGTTGCCATTCATTGTCAATGGAACACTAGTGCATTAATTTAACACACTCTGAACACAAATGCTATACAAAAACAACAATGCATAGTAACACTGATGTGCTGCATCAAAAAAATCGTGCATGTCTGATTTTGGTCCAATCTGGTGAATTGCCAGCCCATTCATTTGAATGGCCTAGCTTAACACAACACAGGTTGAAATGCACACAAAATGCACACTAATGCAGAAGAACAGACATAGCTTAATTCCCACTTAAAGTGCTATATATCTGTCCTCAGCAGCAGGTGCAAAAACAGAAGTGTACTAAAATGAGTGGGCTAAATGTTTTTAATGAAATTATTTTACTACTTTTCTTGTGTGTAGTTTTCCTTTTAGCACCATTCAGGAAAAGGTAAATTATATCTTTAAAAATGCTAATTCAATCATTGTAACAGCACTACAGAAATACACAGAGAAACTGGCACTAGGAGAATCAATTAAGTTACCATACTCTGTCATTACTTTCTAAGGAAGGAATGGTAAATTCCAATTTCCTCCCACACATGTGATTTGTACTTACTCCCACTCTTTCCGCCGTGCCTGGGGCGTGCTCTGCATCTTATGTGCCTGGTGGGCTTTTATGATGTCCTTCTGCTCGATGAGGCCTCCTCTTCTCCTTTTAATGACATGAGGGCTCAAGGGAAATTCTGAGTCCCCTCCGGTAGCCACCTCAAACATGCTGTTCCCTTCGAAAGGGAAGTTAGTCTCCGCCTCCCTTGCTCTGAGATCATATAATGCATCGTAGCTTGCTGTGCGGGACACCAAAGTCTCCGAAATGGTGTCTGGTTCCAAAAGGTTGCAAGAGTGGGTAGCCTGTGTCAAACCCAACCGGTGCTTGCGCCAAGTCTCTGCCTCTGGCAGTGCCAGGACATACCTATGGGTGTCAGCATCCAAGGAAGGTATTCCTAACGGGCTGGAGGGGTCAAGCTCCGTCAGCGTGTGGGCACTGGTTGAACAGGAGCTTAATCCAAGCATCTTTAGTACCATCTGAACACATCTGTCTGCAGGAAACACAATGGAAGAAATGTAAGTCACAATAGGGTCAAGAGGGGTTATTCATAATTATTTTTAGTCTAGTATTCTAGGGAGCTAAATCAGCTTTTCAGAACGTATTTTAAAAATACATATAGCATTACACAATAAAATAAACTCTTTATAACTTACAATGATGTCTCCTTAGAAGAATATAATTAAATCATGAGAAGTAAAGTGTGTGCTTAATCAAACACAGTTTTGGATAGAGTAGAGAAGATTTAAAGTGTTTGTAAAGTAAAAAATTAAAAAAATGTCACCGTCTCTTTAGATTGAATAAATGTGATCTCTTATGCTTGCACTGCATTTCATGCTGCCGATGCTCTAATATACCTGGTTGATCCTGCCTGTGCTGCTCCTCTTACAAGTAAACTGACTACAGTAGTATGACAGTCGATCCAAGCTACCATGGTCAGTTTACGTCTTGTGTCATCACGCCAAAGATACAAGCCAGCTGTGCAAGAGCACAGTGTGCCGATATCTTCTGTGGTCAGTGCGAAGCCCCGCAAAATCCCTGCTCTTGGATGGGGAAAGGGAGAGAAGTGAAGTTTGCTGCTGAGTCTGATTGCCAATGGAAACACAGAAGCTTGGCAGCAACATCACTTCTGGTTCTGCCGTAACGCCCTGGCACTGGACACGCCCACTGGCAGGTCCGTGGATCACTGAGGAGCTGACAGCAATCATGTGACTCTCATTGGCTCTGTACCCTGTTTTTGCACTGGTAAACAGACAGTGCAATCACTGTGTTTTGCTAGTGCACACACTAGAGCATTAAAAAACAAGGAAGTTCTAAAATGCCCTCGCGGCCTGGGAAGGCTGTTGTCCATCTATTTATGTACAATGGGGAGACAGCAAGTTTAGTTAGTTTGTTTATGCTAAAAAGAGGGCACAAAAAAAATAATTTCTTCCCTTTGCCAACCCAGATATTATTATGTAAAAGTAGCAGTGGCATCATCGTGCTGCACACAAGCACGTGCCTGTGCAGTGAGCAGAGTTGCGGGAGGGACCCAGCAGGCCCCACCAACTACAGACTGCCAAAAGAAAACTACAGGAGGGGGTGGAGAGAAGACATGGCAGAAAGCTCTTGCAAAAAGACAAAGCAAGGTCCATAAAGATATGGATGAGTGAGTATGGGGTGGAGGAACTTGATTGGCCTGCACAGAGTCCTGACATCAACCCGATAGAACACCTTTGGGATGAATTAGGGCGGAGACTGCGAGACAGGCCTTCTCGTCCAATATCAGTGTCTGACCTCACAAATGCACTTCTGGAAGAATGGTCAAACATTCCCATAGACACACTCCTAAACCTTTTGGAGAGCCTTCCCAGAAGAGTTGAAACTGTTATAGCTGCAAAGGGTGGGCCAACCCAATATTGAACCCTACGGACTAAGACTGGGATGCTATTAAAGTTCATGTGTGTGTGTGTAATGGCAGGTGTCCCAATACTTTTGACAATATAGCGTATATATAAAGCCAATCCTTTTTAGCTTTTTTTCTTTTTCGGTAACCATCAAAATCACAGATAAGAAATAGGACTTTACTGGCACAGAAAGGTGTACACATGGTATCATATAAAATGTATTACAAAAGTTATATAAAAACACTTGAGACTGAAATTAGGTCATAAAAACATCTCCGTACATATTACATGCTTCTTCACTGCACTCATCTACTACAACAACCACTGGCAGCATTATTCTCAAGTTTCTTATTAACCACAACAACAACAATAGTCTCCTGCAGATGATCCTCATCAGTCAACATGTTTCTCTATTGCTTCCCCAGGACATATAGAGGAGAACTGCAGTGATGACTAAATAAAAAATATATAAACATTAATAGCATGTTGCGACATACATTACATACAAATGAATCAAGATAAAAAAATCCAGACCCTTTCTTACCGAAGTATGACTAGATGTACAGAAAATCCCCTGGGTGGGCACCAAAGAATCAAGACATGGCAAGGAGAGGAGCAGAAGGCCCATGCTATCCTGCATCTGAGATATAGATATATATCATTTAGCAGTACGATTCTCTGCGTTTTGTGAAAGAGTGTTGTTTTGCACGCACTCCCAACAGGCAAGGTCTGAACCCAGAATTAGAAGAGATTTTCTACAGGACAGTGATAGCAAGAAAAAAAATGTCAGTGGTCTTATAGGAGAAGAATGGTTAAAGCTGATTTGTCCATACTTCTCCTGTGGGTCACAGGAGTGCACATAGTTCTGCACTTCTGTTACCCAGATTCAGCAGACAGTGGGCTAAAGCCTGCTGATGTCACAGAGGCGGCCCAGGCTCTGCAGGAATTCCGACAATAAAATTGGGATCTGCCCAGATGCCTCGACCAGTAGTTGTCTCAGTCTCACCGCTAAGAGCCTGAGCCAGCAGCTCCAATCCTCTCCACAGCTCAGCACTCTGAGGAGCACTGGAGCAGTGTTGCCAACCGTCAGTATTTTTACTGGCAGCCAGTAAAAAATGGGCACTTTTCTCCTGCCAGTAAATGCCAGTGACAGGAAAAGGCTGCCAGTAAAAAATATTGCTTTGATGCTCGGCTTGGAACTGCGCATGCACAGTTCCAGTCTGGAGCCAGCCAAGGCCATCCGAGTGCCTGCTACATGATGTTTTGGGGGCACTTCTGGCAGGGGTGGTGCCTGAGCATGTCATGTGAGGTCATGGTGGAAGGGAGCGGAGCAGGGCAGCTGGAATCTCGTGTGCGGGTCTGCAGGACAGGAGAAAGGCAAGCCAGGCACAGGACTGGAGTGGAGAGAGACTGTCACTGTGAGAGAAAACTGAAATTTGCACTTACAACTGTCATTTTGTAACTTTTGAAAATGCCAGTAACAACGTGGCTGTGCCAGTAAATTTTGGGTGTCGTGTCAGTAAAGTCCAATCTGGTAGGTTAGCAACACTGCACTGGAGGGGCAGAGCACAGAGCCGGTGACCATTTAAAATTGTTGTAAACCCATGATTTTTAATTTTAAATAACAAACTTGTCATACATTCCTGCTGTGTGTAATGATTTTGCACAGACCAGCCCCGATCCTCCTCTTCTCTGGTCCCCCACCAGTGCTTCTGGCTCCCCCCCCTCGCTGAGTGCCCCCATAGTGAGTCGCTATGTGTGTGTCCACAGACACATAGAGCACAGCTTGGGCCCGCCCGCACTACCTCCCCGCATGCAAGATCAGGCTCAGGTAAGTATGGGGGGGCTGGGGGCTTCGGCCTTTAGACCCCTTTCACACTGAGGCATTTTTCAGGCGCTACAGCGCTAAAAATAGCGCCTGTAAAGCGCCTGAAAAAAGCCTCAGCTGCAAACCCAGTGTTAAAGCCTGAGTGCTTTCACACCGGGGCACTGCACTGGCAGGGCCTCACAAATAGTCCTGCCAGCAGCTTCTTTCCAGCGGTGTAGGAACTGTGAATACACCGCTCCTCCACTGCTCCTTCCCATTGAAAATAATGGGGCAGTGCTGCTATACCGCTGCTACAGCGGCGTTTTGCGGGCGGATTTAACCTCTTTTCGGACGCTAGGGGGGGTTAAAACCACCCCGCTAGTGGCCGAATAACGCAGCTAAAACGACGGTAAAGCCGACGCCCGGGCGGCTCAGTGTGAAAGGGGTCTTAGACTCATAGTAAATAGTCTTGTTTTACTTACGTTTTAAATTTTAAATGTCATGACAAAGTATAAACCTGTGAAGGCCCATATCCAAAAAAAAAAATCCATTTTAATTCATAGCTACTCTTGGGGAAAGCAGCAATAAAGAGAGGGAATGTATGGCAGAGTCCTTTCTGAAACTCTGCTGTTTAACATCATCGCCTACCATATTTTTGTGCACCAATGTCTCAGTTTGTCCCTTGTATTATATTTAATTACTTTAATAATAAAACATATACAAGACATGCCATGAGCATAATATTGGATAATTTTCCTGACGATGGAAAGCAGTTAAAGCCGGGGCGGCAAGGGGATAGCAAGATAAACCTTGAAAACCTAATTAGCGATTTTGGATTCAGTGAAGAGTTAGGCACAATGTCAGATAAGGTTGCTTTAATCCAGCCCTTGCAGCTTTTTAGCTTTTGCTATATGACTTCTTAAGAATCCTCTGCTCCTTGCGTTCCGTATGAATTAACGTGTTGCTTCACTTGTATTTTACCAATGAGAATTCCTATGCTACTATTACAGTGTTTTATATAAAGGCATAGCAAATTTATTTAAATTCCATTAGCATTTCTGAGAATCTGGCTTCTATGGGAAATTAAAATAGTACATACAATAAATGGATCACCATGGTAACACCTGAAGCCAATTAACTTTGAGAGTTAGAAAAACAGCACGCAAAATAAGACTAATCCATAAAATATTACCTAATTGTGCTATTTATCAGTCAAACGTGTTGGAAAACCGAGTGCATCGAACTGTACTCATATGGAGCAGGGTTGGCATAAGACTTTCCATCATGGCATTTGTAATTTTGCTGCTGTGTGTCCCAAGAAAGGGACTGGATATCAGTTGAGGAATAAGTGTTCATTTAAAGAGCCAAGCTAGCAACATCAGCTATAGTTTACAGTGGACTCTTCTGGATTTAGGGCTTATCCTTGCCGGAATGTAATATGTTTACAGCTTATACTAAGGATGGTGGGATCCCCATGAGATCTGGAAATCACTACAGTAGGCAACGTTCCTATAGTTATTGTGGCTATCTTTCGAGTCCTGTGTCCAACAGCTGCCCTACTGCATCGTGAACACAATTTTTCACTTGGCATGAGCGCCATTCTAAGAGCCTTTTAATTATTAAATTATTATTCTGACCAATTAAATGAATTAACGCCCAATGCTTGACACAACTAAAAGCATCTAGACGTGTTTACACCCATCAAGCATTTATTACGTCAAACGCTGCAGCCAGCAGGAAAGGAGGAAATTTATATAGGAGAGCAAACACCCTCTGTGCATGAAGCCTTATAGTGTAGATAGGGCAATAGGTTATGATTTTTGTGAAAATTATTTTGCTGAAAATAAGAAATTTCAATGTGGACAAAATGTCACCGCATTGGAAACTTTTTTTTTTTTATTGAACTGCTTAGGCCAAATCTAACTATTTTACATTACTTTTTTCTGTACTTAATCTGTGTTCTGATGCTTCCTCACTGCCTGTTAGTTGAAAGAACCATTTAGAACCCATTTCACCCTTTAGAACCACCAAACATCATCTTAAATTTGCATTCCCCATTGATCCTATTGGAATTTGTCAAAACTGTGAAATTTTGCCCAAATCTCCTGATTTTACAGGGAAATGCAGACTAAATGTATTACCACTCTTTCTTTTTATAGAAACGATCTTAATATGTATTTAGGTGTCTGTAAAAAAACTATAGAAAACTAGAATAATGCTTGAAAAAAATATGAAATCAAATGCAATTTAAAATGAAAAGGTGTTGACCCTTTGAAATAGCTTAAGTAGCATTAAAAATAATCTTAGGAGGTCTAAACATTTATACTTACTTTACAGCACTTTTTCTAAATGCAGAAAATACATTTTATAGTGACTTTGGCTTAATGGAATTAAATATCAGCAGGTGAGGTAATGTCTTTAAAGACCTTTACCACTAGAATTAAAGTTTTATTAAATATTTTAATACTTTCATATTTTTAAACCTTAAATAGCATCATTTCTGCAGGGTAAAAGGGGCAGCTGCCCTGGGCCCTGTCATTGTTGTGGGGCCCAAAGCAGCTGCCTCATACTTGCTAACTATCCTGGTTTAAATTCCCTCGTCCCTTGAGGTTTTAGTCCCATGCTGTGTCCCAATATCTCAGTGTGAAGTCCTGCTACTAATGCTGCCCAGCTCTGCCCTATTGTTGTGTACAGATGACTCACCTGCAGACCCTGTGTTTACATGTAAATTACTGGCATTTATATGTAAATAGCGGCAACCAGAGGCATTGATATGTATATCATGCCCCCCTGAGGTCATATCCACAGTAATCTCTAGCAACCAATCAACAAGCAGAAATCATGTGCTGTAACCTCTAGCAACTAATCAGTGAGCCGTAATGTGTGCTGTAACCTCTAGCAACCAGTCAGCGAGTGGTGATGATACACTGTAACCTCTGGCAACCAATCGCAATAGCTGCCTGATCTGATTCAGTAAACTGATTTTGAGTCTAGCTGCTATTTATTGTATGTATCAGAGCAAAACAAAGTTTTTACCCTGGGTCCAATCAATATTAAAGACGGCCCTGCATTAGTGTATCCGTAAAAAACAGAATATCCCCTTTTAATTGTTATATTGGTTCAGTGTCATCTATCATGGAGTGTCAGGCAGTAAGACCTTCTCCTACCTGAGCTTAGTGCTGATAATGTTGCAGCGTCCATCTTTATCCACTTTCTTTAGCAGTGGGTACAAACCCATTTACTTTCTCTTCCTGTAATCCAGTGAGCTCCCGCAATTCCCAGTACTCCTAAAAAAACACCCAAAGAATGTTAATTCTACTGTTCCCAGCTCTCGGAGAGAGCATCTGATGGGACAGCAGTGACGGGGCACAATACCATCACCAGCTGGGGGTTCCTTCTTCATTGGTCCTGGAGTACAGGTTGCCAGATGAGAGCACAAAAACACATAGCTTCATCTTAAACCCCAGTCACTGTGGTGGGCACCCTGCTAGCTGGCCCCGAAATACAGCCTTTTCAGTGAGGTGGCCCTGTATCTTCAGCTGTCTCCTTCTACACCCATCCCTGGTATTTCTGCCACGACTCCTGGGTTCGGTGTGACCCAGGTAATTAGCTGTCAATGCTGGACCAACAAGCTGTGGGCAGGAGATTTTCTTTCCATAGTTGATGTACACAGATACGGTGATGTTTGTGACATCATTGACCATGTCCATCATTGGGTCAATGATGTCATGAATCTATACATGTACACAGCTCATTGCCCAGCAATGACAGCTAACTTCTGGGTTCAACTAAACCCAAGCTCATCCCTATCCCTGATCAGTTCTCTTTAAAAATCATTTCCAGGATAGTTAACTACTGTACGGTGGCAGGTTAGGTCGTTCTTGTGAATCGCCGCCATTCTATGTCAGCTCGGGAACTCTCGTTTGTGGGCGCGCACCCACTGGCCAGTGGGGGAGCCAATCAGCGGGTGGGGCAGACTCGATGTTCTCCGGCCACCTGTGATCATTCCCTGCAGTGACAGAACGGGGATCTGCCTGTGTAAACAAGGTAAATCTCCGTTCTGACGGGGGAAATCACACAGATCATGTCTTTCTGCTACGCAGGAAGACGGATCTGTGTGTTTCACCAGGCAGCCCATCCCCTATACAGTTAGAACACACAGTGAGGGAACACATTTAACCCCTTGATTGCCCCTGATGTTACCCCTTCCCTGCCAGTGTCATTAGTACAATAACAGTGCATATTTTTAGCACTGATTACTAGTATTATGTCACTAGTTCCCAAAAAAAGTGTAAAAAATGTCAGTTAGGTGTCTGGTCTGTCTGCCGCAATGTCGCAGTCCCACTAAATATCGCAGATCACCGCAACTACTAGTAAAAAATAAAAAAAAGATAATAATAAAAATGCCATAAATCTATCCCCTATTTTGTAGACGCTATAACTTTTGCGCAAACCACTCAATATAGGCTTATTGTGATTTTTTTCCCCCAAAAATATGTAGAAGAATATATATTGGCCTAAACTGAGGAAGATTTTTTTTGGAGGGGGGGGTATTTATTATAGCAAAAAGTTTAAAAAAAATGCTTTCTTTTCCAAAATTGTCGCTCTTTTTTTGTTTATAGTGCAAAAAATAAAAACCGCAGAGGTGATCAAATACCACCAAAAAAGCTCTATTTGTGGGGAAAAAAGGACGTCAATTTTGTTTGGGTACCGTGTCGCACGATCGTGCAATTGTCAGTTACAGCAACACAGTGCCAAATTGTAAAATGTGCTCTGGTCAGGAAGGGGGTAAAATCTTCCCGGGCTGAAGCGGTTAAGCTCCAGATGGTTTTACCAGGTAATTTTTTGCTATTCGGCACTGCACTGTTTTAACTGGTGATTGCGCGGTCATGCAATACTGTACGCAAACAAAATTTATATCTTTTTCCCACAAATAAATCTTTCTTTTGGTGGTATTTGATCACCACTGGATTTTTATTTTTTGCGCTACAAATGAAAAAATAGCATACATTTTGAAAGAAATATATATTTTTGTTACTTTCTGTTTTAAAACATATTCAATTAAAAAAATTATAAAAATCACATTTCTTAATACATTCAGGCCAAAATATATTCTGCTACATGTCTTTAGTAGAAAAAAAACAAATCCCAGTAAGTGTACAGTATATTGATTGGTTTGCGTGAAAGTTACAGTAAATCTTCTACAAACTATTAGATATATACTGTTTTTTTAATATATATACTAGTAATGGCAGTGATCAGTGACTTATAGCGGGACGGCGGGCAATCTGACACTTTGTGAGAACTGACTAACTACCACTTACATCTCCAGTGACACTAATACAGCGATCAGTGCTAATAATATACACTGACACTGTGCTAATTACACTGGCTGTGAAGGGGTTGACATCTGGGGCAATCAAAGGGGTAAATGTGTGTGTAACAATATTTATTATGTGTAATGTGTGCTGATTTTACTAAGATGTGCCAGTTTTTATTCAACAAAAACCAGCACGTCGCTGTTGTCAGAAGAGAGCTTTGTGATGTTTACATACACAAACCTTTCTCCTGTCAGTCGCTCTGACGATCGGCAGAGAGATTTCGGCTATAAATCATTGGCTGGAAGCCGCTGATCGCCATGTGCTGGAGCCAGTGACAGCACAGCAAGGTGGGTGCAGACACGCCCCTCTACCCGGAAATGCAGAATCATGTATATATACGTGATTCTGCACAGCCGGCCTGCTCTATAGGAGTAAAACTACAGTGCACAGTCAGCAAGTGAATAATTCTGCTTTCCAAGCTACAGGACACAAGATTGGCAACAAGGATGTCTCTCTCTACAGCAACCTGCACCTTTCCTTTCACCCCTGTTGAGTCTACGATGTCTTTTATTGCTTGAATTCATATGTTTGAGAATTACATACTTGCTGCTAATCAGGAGGACTTACTGCTAAAAAGTGTGCTTTCCTTATTTACTGCCCTACCAGCAGATGATGACACTTTTGATATGGCTCTCACTGCGTTAAAGAACCTCTTTGTGCCTAAAATAAAATTGGCTGCAGAAGGATATAAATTCTTCCAGAGTGGACAGCACAATGGCAAATCAACAATACAGCTTATTATAGCAGCTTTGAGAGAGTTGGTTGTTACCTGTGGGTTTGGCACTACTCAGTCTCCCAGACTATAGGATACAACAGACAGAGGGTGGTGAAGATAAAGGCTGCAACAAAACACTTTTTTTGAGGTATTTTTTTTAAAGGTAAATGGGATAGGGTTATTCTTAGTTATCATTACTGTCTGTGGCTTCCTGCCTGTGAAAACGATTGCGTCACGGCACCCTGCTCTCCCGCTCTCCACACATCTCTCTCACCACCCCACACCATCTACAGTATGTGCTGGGAGAAAAGGTACCTAGCCAGCCACCATCCTGTTTCCCGATGCTCGCCTGAAGATCCCACACCATCTACCTGTCGGGTTCCGAGCAGTTTGTCCTTTTTCTGCTGCTCCCATGTGGCGTTATCACATGTAGGTTGCAGATCTCTTTTCCCTTGCACTAACTTTTTCACTGGTGAGTAGGGATGAGCCGAACACCCCCCCTGGTTCGATTCGCAGCAGAACATGCGAACAGGCAAAAAATTTGTTCGAACACGCGAACACCGTTAAAGTCTATGGGACACGAACATGAATAAACAAAAGTGCTAATTTTAAAGGCTTATATGCATGGTATTGTCATAAAAAGTGTTTGGGGACCCGGGTCCTGCCCCAGGAGACATATATCAATGCAAAAAAAAGTTTTAAAAATGGACGTTTTTTCGGGAGCAGTGATTTTAATAATGCTTAAAGTGAAACAATAAAAGTGAAATATTCCTTTACATTTCGTACCTGGGGGGTGTCTATAGTATGCCTGTAAAGTGGTGCATGTTTCCTGTGTTTAGAACAGTCCGAGAGCAAAATTTCATTTCTAAAGCAAAAAAAATTAATTTAAAAGTACTCGCGGCTATAATGAATTGTCGATCCCGGCAATACACATAAAAGTCATTGAAAAAAACGACATGGGATTCCCCCACAGTCCATTACCAGGTATGAATATTAAGGGGAACCCCGGACCAAAATTTTAAAAAAAATTGCGTGGGGGTCCCCCCAAATTCCATACCAGACCTGAATCTGGTATGGATATTAAGGGGAACCCCGTGCCAAAATTTTAAAAAAATGGCGTGGGGGTCTCCCTCAAAATCCATACCAGACCCAATTTTAAGGGGAACCCTGTGTCAAAATTTTTTAAAAAATGGCGTGGGGGTCCCCCCAAAAATCCATACCAGACCCTTATCTGAGCACGCAATCTGGCAGGCTGCAGGAAAAGAGGGGGGGATGAGAGAGCACCCCCTCCTGAACTGTACCAGGCCACATGCCCTCAACATGGGGAGGGTGCTTTGTGATAGCACCCCCCCAAAACACCTTGTCCCCATGTTGATGGGGACAAGGGCCTCATCCCCGCAACCATTGCCCGGTGGTTGTGGGGGTCTGCAGGTGGGGGTCTTATCAAAATCTGGAAGCCCCCTTTAACAAGAGGACCCCCAGATCCCGGCCTCCCCCCTGGGGGGAGGTTACGTCACCATGTGGCCCTGCCCCCTCTGACGCTACAGGAAAGCCATAGGGATGTACCCGTGCATCAGAGGGGCCGAGGGTCACCCAGCGACGTCATTGTGTGGCCCCGCCCTCAGTTATAAAAGAACTGTCACCTGAGAGGCCGGTCATTATGGCAGGTGCCTCCCATGGAGGCAGATCAATGGCGGCGTGCGGCTTTTTTTTTTTTTTTGGTCCGTCGGAGCGAGAAAAGAAGAAGATGAATGGACTTCATGGATTACTTATTTTTTTACTTTTTAATAAAGGACTTGTCCCAAGGCGTGTATTGTGGTTTTTAGTATTTTCACACTTTTTTTGTGAAATGGTAGGGGTACCCCGTTACCATTTCACGCGGGGGTGGAGGCCGGGATCTGGGGGTCCCCTTCTTAAAGGGGGCTTCCAGATTCCGATAAGCCCCTCTGCCCGCAGACCCCCACAACCATGGGGCAAGGGTTGTGGGGATGAGGCCCTTGTCCCCATCAACAAGGTCCCCATCAACATGACAAGATCCAGGCACACGCCCTTTTGACAAAAATTAGACGCTCGGTTGGCCAACAATCTGATCGTGTGTACGAGGCTTAAGGAAGGATTTCCCTAACTTTGAAGGGATGTTCTGTCATTCTCTTTTGTGTTTCAAGACAAGGATTACAAAAGTTCCCTTAAACTATTTTTGATCAGGTTTTTGTGACAAAAATGGTCTTTCATTGGTATCACTTTTTTATGTTTTTTCCAAAAAAAAAAAAAAGATAGTGGATAAAGAATAGAACTGAACGTAGTGACAATACACACAAAGAATAAATGCAAAGTACACAATGCAAAATTAACAAAACAATCCTGAATACACCCAAAAACACATCCTCTAAATAAAGAAAAAAGTTTCAAAATTAGTTTTTCTAAAGTCACTTTTCTATTGCTGATTTTTGCCTTCATGCTGTAGGGAGAGTCAGCATTACCTAACTGCTATGCCAACAGCCACCAGGAGGCCATAAGGCTGCATGCATGCAAGTGGGCTGGCCAGCACACACAGTGACAACCTACTAATGCATCCAAAGAAATATAAAAAGCTGTTTATTCAATCTGCCACAATCTTTACAGAATTGAATATCAGTTTTGGTTGGACTTCTCATTTAAGGGATTTTGGTATATAAATACATTTGGATATATTTCCCAATCTGATCTAATTTCCTGGAATAATAAATTATAGTTTTAAGACACAGTTCTATTTTCATATTCCAACTTTCTCAGCCATGTTATTTCTAGGAAAAGCAGGCTGAGACTTCAACAGAAAAGCATAAACCAATTATATAGAAATATATTCTGCTTTTTCCAGGAAGTCATCTTATGCTGAAGGCTTTCAGCTTTTCTGCATTTCTGTGATGTTCCTTATGAACATAGCTGGAATGTGTCAAAATAACGGGCAAACCCTGGAAGAGGTGTATGAGCCACTTTCTGTCTGTAAATACAGCAATTAGCTTAATTGCGGTTTGCCACCCTTCCTACCCCTTGTGTTTTCTTATAGAACGGCTAATGCTAAGGAACTTGTATTGCAGCTTCAGCATTAATTGTGCTCAAACAAAAATTAATATAATTTCTTCTACAGCAATATTTTTTAATAAAGACAATTAACAATTAACTACTAATTGGTGCAACAGATATATGATCTATGAAGAACCCTTCCTGCATGCAGGGCTTTATTAATAGTTTCCGATTTCTAGGTCTAAATTTGGTTCATCTCTACTGATACTCTTACAGCATCAAGGTGCCACCCCAGGTTGTTAGAGGACATTGAAAAAACAGAAGAATACTGATAAGGCCACCCCGCTGCTCCTTTCCTGTAACTATGCATAGGCAAATCAGTAGAGTCCTCATTGGCAATAGGTGTTGCCCCAACTCCCAGTCTTAATGCTTCTGTACTAGGAAATACAAGAAGCAGATATCAAGACAGATTTAAAAGATAAATTCACCTTTGTAATAAAATCCACTATACTGTTAATGGTCCCCTGTACTTTAAAAACACTGTGTAACTTTACAAATTGAATTTAAAAAGCCTGGCTGACAAACTGCTAATGATAAAGAACAATGCTGTCCTGTTATCTAGCGTGCTCTGAACATTGGACGTTCCCATCATCCCAGCATCCTAGCTGTGAATTCTTGTTTTAGTAATGCTGGTAGCATGCGGGGATGGGGTCCAGGATCACAGGCAGGACGGCGTAGATCTCTCCCATTAAGTATTTTTTCCAGCTTGACAGTAGGTAAGCCCCACTGGGCCTACAGGTATGGCACTTACAATAAACTCCAAATTTAAAAAATACAATGTCTTTAAAAGTACTGGGACCCATTGACTGCATATAGTGCATTTTATTACAAAGGTGAACTTAGGCATTAAAGTGTATGTAAAGCCAAACCTTTTTTAGTTTTGTATAGAGTAAAGAATGCTTAAGATTTAGATCTATGTCCCATTATGGAGATTGCTCTTCACTTCCTGTCTAATGAGACAGCAGGAAGTAAGAGGAGACCTCTCCAAAGTGAGGGGATAGCCTCTCTTAAACAGCTGTCAACAGAACAGGTTTCCTCATTGGAGGATTTGCCCTCACCTCCTGTTAAGGAGACAAGTAAAAAATTGTGGATTCCATTTTTTGTACTAGACACAATGGTCCAGAGGGCAAATAGTGGGGATGATTCTCCCCATTTGGGACACAGACAGCAATCAAAACTTTAAGAACAACATACTGTATTTAAAGAGGTACTGGGAACTTTCAAACTTGTACATGCTTGCAGGGGAAGGAAAACTTCAAACAAGCTCAATAACTCTGATGAGGCGGCTCTCATACAGTAAGACTTCTCTCTATGGGCACCCTACATTAGCTGAAATACAGAAAGGAGATGAAACAGTCCAATACATTTTTCAATATCGGTAAATAAGTCATATAAAACGATTTGTTTCAGGGTAACAGCACCACCCCCAACTCAGAGCTACAAGAATGAACATAATACTAGTAATAATGATGAAAGGTGAGTAAGTAAAATACAATCAGCGCAAAAAATGCATAAAAACACTAACAATTCTAAAAACATAACATATAAATCCTGCAAGCACTGTAAAAATGGTTGGGCGGCTGTAAGATAATTTTTACAATAAAGCCTGATGCCTGCTGGTCCCTGACCTTTGGATTTCTGTCTTCTATTTGCTGTTGCCCATACTTTCCCTTGCATTGAGGAAGAGTGGGCTTTGCTTGTAGATTATTTACCTGCAGGCATGTGTAGCACCCTCTACTCTTGGTAGGTGCTAGTAGCAGGTGGTTTGGGGTGGCTCAGAGTAGGCTGGCTTAATTTTTTGGTTACCTCCCTTCTGCTTCTAAAGTCTTCTAGAAGGAAGAATGGGAAGAGAGGTTGGGCTGTCTGGGGTGTCTCAGGGAGCCCTGATCAATTCCCAACTAGGATTGGCAGGGGGCAGGCTCCCTTGAAATACCCAGGGTCAGCCCTGGGTATGTCAGGTGGAAGAACTGGGAGATGGAGTACTAGCTGTCGTGGCCTTTGAGGAAGTTCCCCAGTCTGGGGGGGGGGTGACGTTGGGCCTGGAGCTCGGGAGTGGAAGGATCCCTCATACAAACCACAAAGGTGTCCTGACCAGGAGCGGATTGGGAAGATGTAATATGAGATGGATGTAAAGCCAGTGAGGACTGTGGTGTCATGGGCAGTGGAGACAGGCAGCTGCAGCCAAGAGGGCTGGCAGGGCCTGAAGAGGGCTGACTGGGATCAGTAGTCAACCTAGGACAGCTAACACCAGAACTTTCCATTCTTTTTGCTACACCAAAGGAGTCCACGGTCCCTGCCTGCAAAGGGCTGTTGCTAGGGCCTGGCTGAAGCAAGTGTCAGGCCTAACCACGTGCTGTGCCTGTAGAGCTGTGCTGGAGGAAGGAATAGTCTGCAGCAAGAGTTGTGCTGGAGGAAGAGGAGAGTTTATAATTTGTCCCAAACTATTGAAAAATCTTTCTGGGCATCCCATTAATTCCTTAACCCCATCCAAGTTATAATCCCTCAATAAAAACACAAAACAAAGCTAATGAACTGTTTATTCTCATGGAGTGTCTGAGAAGTGAATTCCGGGCTTGGCAGGGTGACAAGTGGATCACAATATCCAGCAGGTACCGCTACACATGTCAAATGTGAAAAAAGTACAACTGGCTGCTGAGGGTCTGGGAGGTGGGAGAATATGCTGGCAAGATAGAGGAATTATAGACCTTCCTAGTCTGCTACGTGCAGACCAATCACCACATTGTTACCAAAAGTATTCAAACAATGAAAAATACATAAATATATATGTAAAATAAAAGTCACATTTGTAAAAACAAAGAAAAATAAATACGGTTGGGAATCTGCTACTCTGGGTCAACACAGTTCAGGAATTATATGAAAGATGTGTCAGTACAAAGGGTTTGGACAAAGTGGGGCTCAGACTGCCAGATGTAGCTTTTCTAAAGCAGCTCCACAGCAGGGGCCAGGATGGAAAGCAGTGGGAGATGAGCGAACATACAGTTGTGCTCATAAGTTTACATACCCTGGCAGAATTTATGATTTCTTGGCCTTTTTTCAGAGAAAATGAATGATAACACAAAAAAAATTCTTTCACTCATGGTTAGTGTTTGGCTGAATCCATTTATTATCAATTAACTATATTTGATCTTTTTAAATCATAATCACAACAGAAACTACCCAAATGACCCTGATCAAAAGTTTACATACCCCAGTTCTTAATACCGTGTATTGCCCTCTTTAACATCAATGACAGCTTAAAGTCTTTTGTGGTATTTGTGGATGAGGCTCTTTATCCTCTCAGATGGTAAAGCTGCCCATTCCTCTTGGCAAAAAGCCTCCAGTTCCTGTAAATTCTTGGGCTGTCTTGCATGAACTGCATGTTTGAGGTCTCCCCAGAGTGGCTCAATGATATTGAGGTCAGGAGACTGAGATGGCCATTCCAGAGCCCTCACTTTATTCTGCTGTAGCCAATGACAGGTTGACTTGGCCTTGTATTTTAGATCATTGTCATGTTGGAATGTCCAAGTACGTCCCATGTGCAGCTTCCTGGCTGATGAATGCAAATGTTCCTTCAGTATTTTTTGATAACATACTGCATTCATCTTGCCAAAAATTTTGACCAAATTTCCTGTGCCTTTGTAGCTCACACATCCCCAAAACATCAGCGATCCACCTCCGTGTTTCACAGTAGGGATGGTGTACCTTTCATCCATAGGCCTTGTTGACTCCTCTCCAAAGCGTTTATGGTTGTGGCCAAAAAGCTCAATTTTGGTCTCATCACTCCAAATGACTTTGTGCCAGAAGGTTTGAGGCTTGTCTCTGTGCTGTTTGGCGTATTGTAAGCGGGATACTTTGTGGCATTTGCGTAGTAATGGCTTTCTTCTGGCGACTCGACCATGCAGCCCATCTTTCTTCAACTGCGTCCTTATTGTGCATTTTGAAACAGCCACACCACATGTTTTCAGAGAGTTCTGTATTTCATCTGAAGTTATTTGTGGGTTTTTCTTTGCGCCCCAAACAATTGTCCTGGCAGTTGTGGCTGAAATTTTAGTTGGTCTACCTGACCGTGGTTTGGATTCAACAGAACCCGTCATTTTCCACTTCTTGATTAGAGTTTGAACACTGCTGATTGTCATTCTCAATTCCTTGGATATCTTTTTATATCCCTTTCCTGTTTTATACAGTTCAGTAGTATTTTAATACTGTAATCGTATTTGTAAGTACAGTATTAAACAGATAGAAAATGTAGATGACACTTCCACCTGAATGTGGCAGTATTCATTTGCAAGCTGAAGGCTCATGGTGTGATTGAAGCTCCGGACTTCATATGATACCTAGGTAATAGGGCATGGTGCTGGAGGATGTTAAGATACAGCTTGCCAGAAGCAGGAACGTGAAGTGGTATTAAACCCAAAACTACAAATAGAATATACAGTATATCACAGCATAACAATAACTGGACATGGTGGCTGCATTTGTTTTCTATTTTAAGTTTTTTTTACCTCTGTTTTCTTCTGGTGATCTGGTCAGTAACACACCTCCTGCATTACAGTGCCTACACTCTGGATGAAGGAGCAACAGACACACCTTTAGTGTTAGATCTACTAGCAAATTGAGATACACTAACACATTGAAGCCAAACTCCAGCTAATGCTTTTCAAACTGTTAAAACAACCGTATTGTTTCTTTTTGGATAAATGTTATACTGATGTAGCACCCAGGTGTTTAGGCATCCTTAGACCAAGGCGTGGTTCCCTCTGCCCAGTCTATGTCTGGATAATAAAAATCCCCCATTATGATAACACTTCCCATCTTTGCTGCTAATGCAAACTGTGTTAGGAGGTAACATCTTTGCTTCATATAGACTGTGTTATTGTGCATCCCAACAATGTGGGGAAGAACCAACATGTCTCATTGCTCATGGGAGAGTGTCAGCCTGTTCTTTTGACACTTTACGCCAGTGCTGCAGGGGTTAAAAGGACTCCAATAAGGTTTTGGTGAGCTGCACAGAGGGTAGAGCGGGCGCTGAAGTTTCCAGAGAGTGTGTGGACCAATCTTCTGGCAGGGGGAGGAGCTACCGCTCTGCAGAGGAGGATAAGGAAGTATTGCCAAGGGGCACCTGGTTGTTGGGTGGAGAAGATGGCGCAGTTTGGAAATATGATGTCGGATTGGAAGGTGTATGTTCCGGGTGTTGGCCCTGGTCTGAGCGGGTCTAAGAGCATCCTGACTGACAATGGAGGGCGGTATACACCTAAGGGTAGTCTTGCCTTGTATACGGCTGGAGGCTATGAAGCCTTGGGACTGATTTGCAGGAAGTGTTCCTGCCATGCACCTGTGGCCTTGGAGCATCTGTGGACGCTGCACGGAACCCCTGCTTGATGTAGTCTCACCAACCCAACCTCCGCGGGCACTACAAGTGGATTGGGACAAGAATGTCGCTGTCCCGGCTGGGAATGGCATGGAAAGTCCCCCTGCTATCACCCGGCTTGTGCAAGAAGCTGCTCCTCTCCTCTCTGTGGCTGCTCCAGGACCCAACGCTCCAGATATCCCTCAAGGCCATGGATGGGCCCACCTGCGTTCCTTGATGGTGGAACCACCGGGGAAAAAGACCCCAGAGTCCAGTAAGCCTGAAATGGGTGAAAGTAGTGTGCCAGTGGGGGCAGTAGTACCTGTGGCCAGTGGGGGAGACGAGGTTGTTTCACCAGTTGCTGCTAGCTCCAAGCACAACCTACTCCCAGCCGAAGAGTGCTCCATTATCTCCAATTCAAATATCCCATCCAATCGGATCTCTGAACTGTTTTCAAACACTTTGTCATGGACTGGAAAGTGGAGTGATAGTGAAGAGGAGCACTTATGTGACCTGGAGGAGGATGACATTCCTTCTGGGCCAGCTGTAAGTGTTAAGATTGAACTGTCTGCCAGTACAGCTCCAACTGTGTGTATCGCTAAATCCTTTGAGGATGATCGCTGGGCACGATGAGTCCCTAAAGTTGTGCCAACCAAACAAACCCACGTGACTAAGTTTGATTGCAAACCAGATGTCATTGCTGGATATCCAGTCCAACGTGCACTGGATGCACAAGTCTCAACTGGGTATGGAGACCCTAAAACACTGCCCAGGCTGTTCCACATGCAAGGGAATCTATGGATGGACTTCGCTTTCAGGAAGTACAGTCCCTTGCACCAAAGCATGGCCAATTGCTGTTTGACTACAGCCATGCATTCTGTCCCCGGGGTTATCCCTATGAAGAAGGGAAACTGCTGGAAAATGTTGTTCCACCCTGAGTGAAGGATTGATGGACTTTGGGGCTCCAAAGACACTGGGGTGTTAGGTTAGCTAGGTAGAATAAGCTGTGGCAAAGAGGGCAAGTTCTCACATTAAGCTTTGAATAATTGACTGAAAAGTACCTAAGGACTGTTCTGAATATGCTGGCCACCAGGTGGCGTGAGAGTGCCAGCCTGAGTGAGCCATTGTTCACATTATTCAAATATTGATAAGAATTGCTAAGTACCGTAAATTTCTTTAGGTTTGCTATCGAAAAGGGGTGTCACCCTCGAAAGGGGGTGGGGCCAAGTTTCATCTGTATTCATGTTTAGATTTGTCATAGGGTGTATTTACTGCTTTGCTGCTCTCGGCTGAGGATAATTGAGATTTACTCAACACTCACTTATGTATATATTACACTGTGCCATTGTAGGGATAGGATGTATTTCTATGTTGTCTTTTTTTCTTTATCAGGTGTTCCTGCATCCATTGCGTTTTCCCTGGACAAGGCGAGACAGTGACTCCGACATGGATAACAATGCTAACATTTGATATTTCTTACCTCTGTATATAGTAGATAGATAGTTAGGATAAGGCTACTGTTTTCATTTTCCCCCCTCATTGTACGCCACACGTAAAACTGTACATATTATCTGCTATTTATCTGTCCTTGTGTGAGCTGCCACTTGCCTATATATATACAGTATGTATACTGCTGTTTATGTCATTTGGTACGCCACATGTTCTATTGCTGTTTCTTTTCCCATTTTCTCCCCAACCATCCAAGTTTTTGCCAGGACAGTCACTCTCAGGTTTGAGAGTTCAAATTATTTCTTGCAAACTCAGAGACTTAGTTTCATAGGCTGGAGGAGGATATAGCACCTTGGTGTTTAGGCAGGCTTGCTCATAAATGTAGTTTGTCAGGTATTAATCATCCTGGTTGATTGTTAGAAGATCCACTGATTCCTCTCTAACTCTGGATTGCTGTACCTTTTCTCTTCTGTCAGTAGGTGGCGTTTGCTGGTGGCATTAGATTGACAAGGGTGTAGCAAGGTCAGACTATAGATGGATGGGGTGTCTCAGTCAATTGGTAGGGGTTTCTTTGGTCCCTTGGCCTGCTGGGAGAGCCTATTTATTTGGGTGGAGTCAGGTGATGCAGGACAGCAGGGGTGACGCTTGAGTAGCATCGAGTACCAAGCTAGGGACCCAGCAGGATAGCAGGGGGGGACGCTTGAGGAGTATACAGCGTGCTAGCTGTGGAAGAGCTCAGGAGATTCAGTGGTGATTGAATCTGGAGGTCTAGTGAGAGACTGGGAGCTCAGTGAATAAAAATCTACAGTTGGAGGCTGTAGTGTAAGAGAGGAACTATTCTGTGTTGGCAATAGTTAAGTACAACTACCGTTAGTGACTGTTACAAGATTTGTTGCCATAGGAGACAGCAGTCCTACCTATACAGAAGTGGTATCTGCCTGGAGGCCTTCCCCTGTATAGCTGTCTACCTATAGGAGTCTCGGAGTCTGCCAATTATCATTGCATCTACTTAAGGGTGTCCTGGCCCTAACCCTCTCTCCCACAGTTTTGCTAAGAGACAATAAATCTCTTCTGCATTCAAAAAGTGTCTGGCATCCATCACTCCATCTTGTATCACACTCACCATGCCTTGTAACCCACTCTACAAAGTATGTCAGCTATCCGTGACTCTGGAGGCCACCATTAGGCCTTTGAAGGTCCAAGAACTTGCTACACTTACAGTAAATAAATGACCATCTTAAGCACCCCTGAAGAGAAGAGAGAAGGAATCCCCAGTGCCACACATCCATGTCTGTAGTGTAAAGTTGGAAGAAACAACCTCAGCCCTGGCTTTCACCAGGTCATGCCCCCAAAGTGTTTCGCTCCGCAATGGCAGCCTTCGTATTTAAATCAGTACAAGATTATTGTCAATTTGTTGGGAAAAGGAGTTGTGAAAGCCCTTTAAATGCACATTTAAAGCAATACAGTGCTTGCCAAGCATGTCAGATTATTTCCCACTGACAGCAGTTGAATTGAATACGCACGTGCAGCCAGCATGAATAGGACAGACTGCGTTCATAAAATCCTAGAGCAACCTGTGAACAAACAAACAAAAACACTAGCATACCCTACCCTGTCATATTCAATTGACATTAACAAAAGTATGATTGTCAATTTCATTTCTTTACATTTAATCACATTCACAAGCAAAACTGTATAAAAATTGCCTTCAGAGTGTATCACAGTGACATGTTCAGCCAGCTGCATTCTTCCAAAGTAAGAAAAGCTAATTAAAAGCCTATAGTGCAGAAAAACATGTTCATGGTTTGATCTCCTTTCCTTTTTACAAGCAAACGTATTGGGTAGATTAAAGACAAAGTAAAAAGATAAAATAATCTGTAGCTTGTAAACATACTTTTTTTTTTCAACATCAAGCATCTGATAAAAATAAAGACTTTCCAAAATCTGCAGAAGCTTGTTATGAAAAGTATTTTGTTCTGCCTCCTCCGATGTTCTGACACCACATGGCCCAAGTCATTTCATACCCTACAAATGGAAAATACTGTAAATTGCCCAGATCTGAAATTTTCCGATACCTATAAGTCAAAGACTTCATACAGTGCATAATCTCTGTCCTGGCTGAAGGGACGACCATGACTCCTTTTGGAAAACCATTGTCATGATGATCCACACTCTCTGGGCTTGATCTCTTTGCTATATTCTCAATTAATTGCAAGCTCCTCATCACCTTCACAACCACATGAAGAAATGGGAATCGGATCTCAGCTGTGATTGGCTGTCACAGTGGTCACATAATCGGAAACTTCCTGATTACAAGTAGAGATCAGGAGCTTTCCGTTAACCGCCGGTAACTGCCGGGAGCGTGCAGGGCACGCGCTCTCAGCACAGCTCTGTTAATCTTTAGGTAGGAATATATGGGGCCTCTTGGCATTAAGGCCTACTCGCAGAGAGGCCGTATGAATGCCTACGGCCAATGGGAAGGATTTAGGACTGAGCAAAACTCACTTGAGACAGCCCTTGCTTGGGAAGAGACAGTGGTTGGTCAACTCATTACTGTCCACCTTTTAAACACCTGTCTCAACACACCACGAGTACTTGTGATCGCAAATGCTACCTTTTGAGTGCTCTTGCTTGATCCAGCTGATCTTTTCTCTGAGTATACTGTGTATGACCCTGCTCTTCCTCACTGATGATTTGGTACCGTTTGAACTCTTATCTCTGTGAGTATGACCTGGCTTGTTCTGACCTTTCTATTTCCTTGCTGCTGATTGGGTACCATTTGAATTCTATTCTACACATTTGTGACTTGCTTTGTCTAGACTACGCTTTTGCTTGACCCTTCTGTGTTACCAGACTCAACATTACAGCTCATTTATCCCGAATGCTTCCTGCTATGCACCAAACTCTTATGCCCTGTACACACGGAAAAAGTGCGATCGGATTGTGTTGTCGGAAATTCCGATCGTGTGTGGGCTCCATTGGACTTTTTCCGTCGGAATTTCCGACACAAAAAGTTTGAGAGCAGGCTATAAAATTTTCCGACAACAAAATCTGATCGGTTAAATTCCGATGGTGTGTACACAAATCCGACGCACAAAGTGCCACGCATGCTCAGAATCGGTCTCACAGAGAGGGGGAAGCTTGTAGGAGTGAGGGAAAAGGTAAATAAAAGTACTTTTTAATATTACCCCAGACAAAGATGAGCATGTAACCCTTGCAGCACAGGGGGAAGCCCCACTGCAAGGGTAACTTTAGATTTTTCCCAGATTTCAGCTTTAAAATGGAACTCCAGGAAGATATAAAATGTACAGATTGATTCAATTCTAAATTCATAAACACACCCTTGAATGCATTTTTGTAAATGCAAGCAGTATAAGTAAATTAATTTGATTTGGCATCAAACTCTTTCAGTTTCTGTGCAGCAGAGCTCAGACGGGAGGGATGGGGAGCAGCACAAGGAGTCAATCAAGTGTGCTGCAGTGCCAGGAACGTGCTAATAGGAGGATAAAGCAGAGAGATGAGCCTATCAGTCTGCCACTTTTCCTTTCCCTGCCTAGGCACAGGCTGGAGGCGAGACAAGACTTGGAAATTGGTGAACTATAGCAGAGAAAAATCAGGTCTCCTCCTCTGCTAGACCAGGCTGTTCTGTGTGGCAGAGCTATATAGATCCGCACTTCGCCAGGGCTGTCAATTACAAAGACAGAAGTGGGCTAGGTGTGGATGTGAAATAAGTCATGGTTATATCCATTAGAAAGCTAAAAGTGACACCTGTATAAAATTGAGGCAATCCGTTACATTAGACCTCTTAAAAACTGATTAAAGTTAGAAACATAAGATATATATATCCCCTCTATTGGAACTTTTAAAGGAAAATTCCAACTTTCAGTGGTAATCTCAACAGAAAGATATATGTGATAAAATAAAACAGCCTGTACCTATTTCAAGATGTCAAAAAAGTGAGGGTTCAGGTTTATGTGACCAAACAAGGAGCTGGAGCAGTAATGATGTAAGAAACGTTATTTTCTTAAGCCCCGTACACAAGATGAGAAAATCGTACAAAAATGACTGCTTTCGGATAGATCATTCGATAAACTAATCATTAGTACACGGCTTTCACATCCGATTAAAGCCAGTCGTACGAAATTTATAGAAGAAACAAGATTGAAAAATGTTTCCATTTGTGAACACAACGAATGATCATCGTATCAATAGCATAGTAATCGTACGAAAATAATAGAGGGAATGGTAGTGCGCATGATCGGAAACAAACGAACCGGAAACAAAACCACAAAAAGTAAACAATGATCGTGGGAAAGAAATAAAACCTTCTTTTCCATTGTTATCTGACATTAAACTAATTTTACAACATACATGGTACTTGAGCAGAATATCAGTGTATAATATATCTTTATATGAGGTTAATTAATATCCCTTTTAACAACTTCAATACAGGGCACTTTCCCCCTTTTCTGCCCAGGACAATTTACAGCTTTCAGCACTGTCGCTTTTTAAATGACAATTACGTGGTCATGAAACACTGTACCCAAACAAAATTTTTATAATTTTTTTTCTCCACAAATAGAGTTTTCTTTTGGTGGAATTTGATCACCTCTGGTGATAACAAATAACACAATACCGATTTTTAAAAATTTTTTTTTTAAGTTTTTCTTTGTTTTTGTTACAAAATGTTGTAAATAAGTGCGTTTTCTCTATTACTGATGGGCACTGATGAGGCGGCACTGAGGTGGCACCAATGAGGTGGCACTGATGAGGTGGCACTGATGGGAACTGAGGATGGCACTGATATGCAGCACTGATGGGCATTGATATGCGGCACTGATGGGCGCTTATAGGTCACACTAATGAGGCTGTGTTTGATTACATATGTGTATAGAAGTAGAAGTAAGAGCACATGAGCACAAAGTACATTTTATTAGAAGAAACCAAATCTATACATCATATCATAAGCAAGAAAATGTTTTATTTCACTTTTGTTAAACAAGGCTAGAATGAAATATCAGCAACATAATATTCTTAACGCAACTGTTCTTTCATATATATATAATTTTATAATATAATGCGTTATATAACCAGTTATATCGTCTTATATCTTAATAATATCAGCAATATAATGTCAAAACAATATTATTAATTATACACACATAACTTTATTAAACTTGTAATATTATTGCAAATAATTATGAGCACAAATAAAAAAATAGCTCAACTGTAGCTCAACAACAAGGGACAATGATCTACAACTTTGTATAGTTGTAATCATGTGACCACTGTGAAGGAGGCCTTTCTCCAGGAGGATATTGCCAATGTGTGCCCTGCTGATGTAATGGCTGGGACACTATAGGAGGCACAGAAGGTGTTGGTGTTTGAAAATCTGGTTGATCCTCTAAATGGGTCTTGTGTGTTAATTTATACCTTTTATGCAGAACCTCAAGGAACAACATTTTCGCCAGCTGTCATTGCTAATTGGACATAATTTTAAGTTTGTTGGCTACTATTGCAAAGCCATCCGAGTCATCAGGTTTTCTCTGTAACGCAACAGCTGCCTTAGATAGAAATGCAGAGGTACCATCCACCAAATTCTTCCTGTTCTGTCCTCTTGGCTCAGGTGTTTGTGAATTGGTGGGAGCAATCACCTCAGTGTTGTCCTGGGCGGTATATAAAAATGATTAATTTAATAATATTGTACACCTACATTACATGATGACATGCATCTTATTTCAATTACATATGGATTTTGAATCAACGCACAGATTACAAGAGGAAGCTTTTTTGGACAATGTGATGATATTAACACAGATCCATCACTGTGTGCATTACAGGCCTCTCAGACCATAATTGTAGTTACCTGTGTGAATAATTCTTCACCAGAATTTTCAAGGTCCTATTCCAGGGAGAGGCAATCATTAGGGACTGGTGAAGCTGCAGAGGTTGATGGTAGAGTACCTATGGAAGCTCTTGCATTAATCTCTTCAGTTAGGAATTGAAGACTTTCGAAGTACCATAAGAGTGGTACATATACGTCATCCGTTCCTACACCTGGTATTTGTGATGCTCTGATTTTATTATGCTATTTTTTATAGACAATCCTCAGGTTAGCAATTTTCTCCGTCACATAATCCATTGTTGGATTTGGGCAAGCAGCTTTACATAAATCTATCAGTTTCTCTAGAGCATCATGTCTTTTGTTTTGGTCATAGTATCCCTTTGACTTAATTTTCCAAAGGCAGGGTAGTTGCCTGTACATTTCTATAAATTGGGCAAGGAAATCAGGCCTGGTGAATTTGTCCGCCATTATTCCTAGAAAGGAAAACAAATAAATGGTAAGCACTTTTAACAGCGTTAACCACTTTATTCTAGACATATATAGCTCCCAACTGCCCCTGATTTCGGGGGACTGTCCCTAATTTGGGTCAAAGTCCCTCTGTCCCTCTTTCCTCCTCATTTGTCCCTCATTTTGGTCAGATCTATATAGTTATATAAAAAAAAGACTTTATATCTTTCAATAAGTGTTTCCCAGTGCTAAACCTTTCACCCAAGTTCTACATTACTGCATCAGTAAATTTTATTAGTGGTAAATAAAAGCACTTGTGGGTATATCTAATCATTTTAATCATATAGTTCTCTATTAATGGGCGTGGCAGGAGGTGTCCCCTATGCCTAGATACGTTTTCTAATAGGTGTCCCACATCAAAAAGTTTGGAGGTATGTGTGTATATATATATATATATATATATATATATATACACACACACATTATCTCTAAAAAAGTGAGTAGAATATATATTTGATATGCAGGCAGCTGTCACTACACTTCACTGTCCCAACCAAAAACAATAGTTATCACACACAAGCAAAGTAACATAAAGAAGGGAATCTACCTTCTTTCGTTTGAGATTCCAATGCTGAAAGATCGTGTTGGTTATTGTTGGGCCTGAAGGATCATTCTCCAAAATGGTATCCTTCAACGTTCTTTCCTCATGCAAGACACTGTCCATGTGCTACTACCTCCGCCCCTGTCTAATGATTCGCGCTGCAGTGTACACGTGTTTGTGATGCGCCAACTGTGTCACCAGCCACCGAACAGACCACGAGGCACTATGGCAGACATGGCTTCTGAGAAAAGTCCCACTAAAGTGAAGAATGGCAAGCATGGCAGGAGGGACACAAAACAGTCTGCAAAGGAGGACAAGTGCAGTGACAGGAGTTACATTCAGAAGGCCAGAGGAGACCAGACTTCTGCAATAAAGATCAAAGCAAGTCCATGTCGAGAGCAGAGATGGTGGACATAGTGTTCATGCTTGAAAAACATGATTATGATGGCAAGAAGAACAGCTATGAGGGGCCTAATACCAGGAACGATATCATTCTTGAAAAGGTGATTGAACTCCTCCAAAAGAAACATGGCGTTGATCGTTCTAAGGACCAATTAAGGAAGCGCTGGTCAGACTTAAAACTTCGGGAACATGACCAATTTCATCAAATTTATGTTACCATCCAGAAAAGTAAGGATGCATTTTTTTTACATTAAAGATCATTATGTGATGGTCTTATTGGCATTTGCCAAATGTTAATATTGTATGAAGGTCCTACAGATCATGGTCAACTGACAACTCCTCCAGGTACTAACACTAGTTAATAATGGTTGCAAATAAAAGTGCTGTGTAATGTTTTTTTTTACATTTACTGTTCATTTACCTAATGTATTCCTTTATAATCTGGACAGGTCCTAGCAAAAAGAGAAAACTGGATATGGACACAGATGTGGAAATTTGCCTATCAAGCCAGGGGCCCTCTATTGTTGTTGACACATTGCAGAGGAAGACGATGGTCATATGACCTTTGAGGAATTATCTAATCTTGATCTCCCCGAACAAGGTATGTCTATGCATTATGGATAAATAATCGATAATGGATACATAATGTTCTATTAATTTGTGACAGTAAAATAATCAATCATTATGGGTATTAGTGATTACATGACTTGCAGCAGGTAAGCTATTTCATTCTCTGTATGTATTTGGATTTGTTAGAATTATGATATTTCAGAATTCTAACATCAGTTACGGAATACATTGTTTACAATAGAGATTGCATGTGAAGTATAGGAATAATAACTGATGACATGTTGAATATTAAAGCTTATGTTATTGTCTTTTCAGATGAGATATCATTCCTTCAAGATAATCAGCAATTTAAAGATGTACATACTGATGGTGATTGAACAATGTGCACCAACAATCCTGAAGATCTCTTGGAGAGCTTGTCAAGTTCACAAAATTTACAATCAATTACTTTAGTAATTTATTTTCTAAACGTATGTAAAACCTATCGGTATAAAATTGAGCTATGGAGCCCAAAAGGTGGAATTTTTGCTTATCTGTTCCCCCCCTCCGGTTTCACATTTGGCACCTTTCGGGGAGAGGGGGGAGCAGGTACCCTGTCCCCACTTCCTGGAGACCTGGCCCCGGCGTAGTACGTCAGCCGCTCAGTCCCCCTCCTCCTCACCATCTGCCGAACCAGTGAGAGAGCTCTACGTGCTCCGCACATGAGCAGTAGGGACCTGGCCGTGAAGCCAAAAGGCTACAATGCCGGGTCACCTTACAGGCAATGGTGGTGGAAGCACTCGACAGCTGATGGAAACATCAGCTGCGGTGTCTACATCACTGGACTCCAGGACAGGACAGTGTCCTAATGTTAAAAGTCAGCAGGTACAGTATGTGTAGCTGCTGACTTTTAATTTTTAAACTCACTATAAAGTACCTAGATTGCTCGGGTGTATTGGTGACTGGGGGCAATGCTGCATACAAAATGAGGGAGGCTCTTGTGCACGTTATTTTTTTATTTTATTATATATTATATGATATTTATATATATTACATATATTGTGCACATCAATTCCTCTTGCACTCTCCCTCATATGCCGACACACCAGCGGGAGTTCTTATCAAAAACTTTACAGAAGGGATGTGCCAGGAAGGTCTTTGGAGGATCCTAGAAGAGGGGAAACAGGGCAGTGCAGTGTACCTGCAGCTTTCCTGTGGGTTTGCTGCACTTGCCATAGACTATTATAGACTTCTATTATATCCTGCTGTTTTATCACCTTGAACAAGTACTGCTTCTGGTGATGTGGTGAGGAGGCGATATGTTGCCTTCTCAACACCTGACATAAACCCTAGATTTGACATACAAAGTACATATTAGCAACACAGTAGTCCTTCAATTAGGTGTGAGGAGGTGGCACTGTGCCCGGTGATCTTTGACTTCTCCCGTGTTGTTCAGGTAGATCTCCACCTCTCTAGGTTGCCTAACCTGGCTTTACAATATATATTTTACACCTGTGTAGTTCGCTAGAATATTAATTTGTTCATTATCCCTTTTTCCAGGACAAGTTTTAACCGCATCCACAGTTGGTCATATGTCATCTGCCATGCTGCAGTGCTGTGCGGAACAACAGACTATTAAGGATTTCACTTCATCTTTGATTTGTCGCTTGCAATATGTTCTTGATCTTTTCACAAAAATTGTGAGAGATTTATATTAAACATTTTTTACTTTTCCTGTTATTAGGTTACAAAATGGTGTTTGTGCTCAATTGCAAGTGTTTAATTGTCAAGCAAGAGCATCTTTATGTTTGATTCTTTTTTTTTGGTAGACTGTTACGTAGTTCATGTTTACAGGCAAGCACCTATCAGGAGTTTTTGGTTAGCCGACGCACACTCACGGCACAGCACTGTGGGCGCTGTTGCAAGAAAATATGTGCGCCATTGGCACACAGGCACGGTTGCCATGAGGCCGCATAGTGACCTGCCCTACATGGCTAGATGTCAGGACAGAATCGTAGTGAATCTGCCTGGTGCTTTATTTAAATGATGTTTGTACTGGGTTTTGAGATGTAATTTCATGTAATTGGTTTTAATGCACTATTTGTGCCTTATTGGTTGCTGATAATTTTGTTTTTTAATTAAAACATGTGCAATGAATCCATTCAAAGGGGTTGTAAAGGTAAGAGAGGCACAGCGCTGGAAAGAACGAGGTCTCAGGTAATTAAAGGGTGGCTGAGGAGGCGATGCTGACACCTAAACAGTTTTAATCCTTAGTGCAAAGAATACATTAAGGTAAAAACTTTTATAATTTACAACCCCTTTAAGGCAATGTTTCAGTTGGCCTAAGGGCAGATAAAACTGGCACAGACACATTAACAATTACAGCACTTCAAACAATATAACATTTATTGTACAGTTTAAAGTAGAGGTTGTAAAAGTGTGCATTGTTCACACCAGCACATGAAACTACATATTTATTACAACTGCTGAAAGCAATTGTAAAGTATTGAAGCTATACATTTTACAATGGCATGGTTCGCACAAGTCAAATAATTTTAAAATGCAACAATATAAACTGTAACATCTTAATATAGAGTTGTGATAGGGTATTTGAAATGTGACAAATCAATTCATCAAGCCTGTTTTTTTTTACAGACTGACAGGGCACTGCCCCAATTTCAGAAAAATAGTTAAGATAGTCCAGACTGCATTGCGTTGCATTCAGTGTAGGCAGCCTCGGATGTCCACTGCTCAATGGTGTGAGCACCTCCATACTTTCCTGTCCTCCAATGCCACTACCACTGAGCACTGTGATTGTCTCGGGATCCCTTGGTGACGGGGTGATGTATGCTAGGGAATGTTGTCTTAGATAATTGTGATAAAATAGATAAAACAACAGAGCACAATGATATCTATTTTATGCATCGACATATTAATGCTTGTTAAAAATAGGCGGAATCTGTTGGCCCAAAGATCCCAAAGGCGTTTTCAACCACCCTGCAGGCCCTTGATAATCTGTAATTGAAGATCCTTTGGTCTGGAGTCAGATTACGCATAGGGAATGGTTTCACATTGTTTTCACTTAATGCAAACGCATCATCAGCCACAAACACAAAGTTCATGTTTTCACATGTGTCGTCATGTGTGGGCAGGTTAAGGGTTCCATTCTGCAGACGGTGATAGAACTCCATCTGCTGGATTCATTCTTTCCTATATCCAGATAAAAAATTATATTTGGCATCACCTATAGTGAGCATTATGATGCTTTAAAAACCCTTGTAGTTAGACCCCTTTCATATTGAGGCGTATTTCAGGCACTTTTGGGCTAAAAATAGCACCTGTAAAGCAACTGAAAAACGGCTCCCCTGCAGTCTCAGTGTGAAAGCCTGAGGGCTTTCACACTGAGGCGATGTGCTGGCAGGACGTTAAAAAAACTCCAGCAAGCAGCATCTCTGGAGCAGTGAAGGAGCGGTGTATACACCGCTCCTCCACCGCTCCCATTGAAATGAATGAGTGGCGCTTTGCGGGTGGTTTTAACCCTTTTTCAGCCGCTAGCGAGGGTTAAAAGCGCCCCATTAGTGGTCAAAAACCTCCGCAAAAACTACGGTAAAGTACTGCTAAAAATAGCAGCTGTTTACCGCTGACGCCTCGGTGTGAAAGCACTTAAAGTAATAGGATCCAGAGTTTGGTGGTGCTACGATCCGCACTTGTTTCCAGACGATGGCTTCTCCACAATTGGGGAAATTCCACATGTCCTTGAATTTATTTGCAACTTCCATCCACTCAGGTGGGTTGCTTGGAAACTGCAACAGGAAAAAAAATATAATGTTTTAATATATTTTATCTTTATTTCATACCTAAAATGAGTAATAAGCACTTGACTCAAAACTGTTTTTTTTTTTTATCGTTTTAACTTTGGATTAGAATATAATAGTCTACAATACTATGGCTATATACTACATTACTGAACTATAGTGTGTGTATATATAGTATAGTGTGTGTGTGTGTGTGTATATGTGTATATATATATATATATATATAAATATATATATATCACACACACACACTCTATACTACTATATAAACTACTGAATAAAAAAATATGATAATATATGGAGGTAAGTTACTTTGACATAGTTTCTCTGTAGCACATCGATGAGAGACTTGCAGGTTTCTGGTATGATTCTCCCTGGTGATTGTGGTGAAATTCCAGTTGAGAATTTTAGGACCTGCAGACTTCTCCCGGTCGCCAGATAGCGTAGTGTTGCGATTAACCTCTACTCCGGACTGATTGGTTGCCGCATAATTGTTGTTTGTTTTTTAATGACTGGTGTCACAAGCTGCAGCAATGCTTGGAAGCATTCATCATCCATTCTGAGGTAATTCCTGAAATTATCAGGGTTATTCTCTTGTAATTCACGCAGCAGCGACATATGAAAATAGTTCTCTCAGTTCTGCAGCCATTGTTTTGACCATGTGCTCCTTTTCTTCTTTTTTTTTTTGAAAACATTTTAAATTGCCAAAACTCCAAGCATGACCAGTGGAAGTGTTTGATCTTCCATGTAAAAGTCCATTTTCATAGACAACTGTCATATATAATGAATATTCCTCACACAAACGAACACACGTATCTGTATACAACGATCTCCCCGGCACTCCGAACCCAATGGCGTGGCAGGCACAAGGTCAAGTTCTAACATCACTACAGACTCCACGCTGCAGAACGTGCCTACGCACACGGGACGTTTGAGTAGATTATACGGGAATTTTCGGATATATACTACACTGGCGATTCAATTCTAGATGTGCATACAATTACATTTGGAAGAAAGTTTGATATTCTTAACGTGTGTACGAGGCTGGCGATTCGATTCAAGACTCGCATACGATTAGGTTTGAAAGAACTTTTGTACGATATTCTTAACGTGTGTATGAGACATAAGTCACTGACAGAGATCATCTGTACCTAATAAGAAAGGAAATGCAAACCATACATTTGGATTGGATCCTTCCCATAAATTTATACATGGTAGACAGGTAACTGAAATCAGATCACAAGCCTTGGGAAATGATGAAGAAGCATCTGGTATCTGCCTAAGTGTACAATGCTACATCTACATCGCAATGATACTGTGATAACTTACAAGACTGGGAACAGCTGCTGATACTCTAAGCAAGATACAGCTCAGAGCACTAATGAGAAGGCATATGAAAAGCAAGTTTGTGTGCTTGTGTTCTGCTTGTTAATTTTAGTGTAGAATATTAGACCGCTAAATCCACACAAAAAAAGTGTTCATGTCCTCCAAATGTGATATTTTATAATTTTTCTATAAAGATATCCATGGAATTTGATATGATACAACACTTGCATACAGGGTACATAAGAGTTGAGAAACGTAAAAGTAGAACTTGGGATTTATTCTGATGGTCGGGAATGAACGCTAAAATTAAAGAAATGGTGCTCAAAGTGGACCTTCAGTAATGTTTTCAACTTTCCATCTATTAAATCTTCTGCCCTTGTTGTTTTAACCACTTCAGTCCCGGAAGATTTTACCCCCTTCCTGACCAGAGATTTAACTGGCAATTGCGCGGTCATACAATGTTGTACCCAAACGAATGTTGCGTCATTTTTTCCCACAAATAGAGCTTTCTTTTGGTGGTATTTGATCACCTCTGCAATACTCTGCAATACCCTGCAATACCCTGCAATACTCTGCAATACTCTGCAATACCCTGCAATACCCTGCAATACTCTGCAATACCTTGCAATACTCTGCAATACCCTGCAATAGTCTGCAATACCCTGCCATACTCTGCAATACCCAGCCATACTCTGCCATACCCAGCCATACTCTGCAAAACCCAGCCATACTCGGCCATACCCCGCCATACTCTGCAATACTTGGTAATACCCTGCCATACTTTGCCATACCCAGCCATACCCAGCCATGCTCAGCCATACTCTGCCATGCTCAGTCGTACTCGGCTGTACTCGGCCACTGTATGTGGCCAGGCTGTGGAAGTCTCACACATGTGGTATCGCCGTACTCAGGAGGAGTAGGAGAATCTATTTTGGGGTGTCATTTTTGGTATGTACATGTTATGTGTTAGAAATATTGTATAAATGGACAACTTTGTGTTAAAAAAAAATGCGTTTTAACCACTTCCCGCCCGCCGGCCGTCATACGACGTCCTTGACTTTGTCTGAATGATGCCCGCAGCTACAGGCATCATTCAGATATCAGCTTTTTCAGCCGGCGATTCCCTACACCATAAAAACAATCATAGCGGCTGTTCGACTGCTTGATCGTTCTTATGGGAGGCGAGAGGGGACGTCCCCCCTCCCGCTGCCCTCAGGTGCTTCTACTGACTCACTGCTACGATCGAAGCCAAGATTGTTTTTTTTTTTTTTTATTTCAGGCTTCCCAGCCTAGAGGTGAGATGTGGGGTCTTATTGACCCCACATCTCACTGTAAAGAGGACCTGTCATGCCACATTCCTATTACAAGGATGTTTACATTCCTTGTAATAGGAATAAAAAGTGATCAAAAAATGTATTTTTTGGACAAAAGCGTCAAACTAATATAAATAAAGTAAAATGAACAATTAAAACAAATAATTTTTTTCCCCCGTGTCCCCATGTGCTCGCATGCAGAAGTGAACGCATACGTAAGTCCCGCCCACATATGAAAATGGTGTTCAAACCACACATGTGAGGTATCGCTGCGATTGGTAGAGCGAGAGCAATAATTTTGGCCCTAGACCTCCTCTGTAACTCAAAACATGCAACCAGTAAAAAATGTTAAAGCGTCGCCTATGGGGATTTTTAAGTAGCGAAATTTCGATCCATTCCACGAACGTGTGCAATTTTGAAGGGTGACATGTTAGGTATCTATTTACTCGGCATAACTTCATCTTTCACATTATGCAAAAATATTGGGCTAACTTTACTGTTTATTTTTTTAAAGCACAAAGCTGTTTTCTTTCCAAAAAAAGCGTTCGAAAAATTGCTGCGCAAATACCGTGCGAGATAAAAAGTTGCAACAACCGCCATTGTATTCTCTAGGGTCTTTGCTAAAAAAAACATATATATAATGTTTTGGGGTTCTATGTAATTTTCTAGCAAATAAATGATGATTTTTACATGTAGGAGAAAAATGTCAGAATTGGCCTAGGCACTCCAGAACGCCTGAAGGTGCTCCCTGCATGTTGGGCCTCTGTATGTGGCCATGCTGTGTGAAAGTCTCACACATGTGGTATCGCCATACTCGGGAGTAATAGCAGAATGTGTTTTGGGGTGTAATTTGTGGTATGCATATGCTGTGTGTGAGAAATAACCTGCTAATATGACAATTTTGTGAAAAAAAAAAGAAAAAAAAATTGGGGGGTATTTGTACTTTTCTGGCATGTTAGGGTCTCAAGAAATTAGATAGGCCATCAGTAATTCAGGTGTGATCAATTTTCAGATATTGGCACCATAGCTTTTGGACTCTATAACTTTCACAAAGACCAAATAATATCCAATTTGGGTTATTTTTACCAAAGATATGTAGCGGTATAAATTTTGGCCAAAATATATGAAGAAAAATTACTAATTTGCAAAATTTTATAACAGAAACGAAGAAAAATGCATTTTTTTACAGAATTTTCTGTATTTTTTCTTTTATAGCGCAAAAAATAAAGAACCCAGCAGTGATTAAATACCACCAAAAGAAGGCTCTATTTGTGTGAAAAAAAGGACAAAAATTTCATATGGGTACAGTGTTGCATGACTGAGTAATTGTCATTCAAAATGTGAGAGCACCGAAAGCTGAAAATTGGTCTGGTTATTAAGAGGGGTTTAAGTGCCCAGTGGTCAAGTGGTTAATAAACTTTTTAATAAATATCCCCCAAAATTTTTTTTAAAAACAAATTTCTTCTTTCTACAATTTCTTTCTTCTTGGTTTAGGCCAATATATATATTCTTCTACATATTTTTGGTAAAAAAAAAAACAAAAACGCAATAAGTGTATATGGATTGGTTTGCGCAAAAGTTATAGCATCTACAAAGTATGGGAAAGATTTATGACATTTTTATTATTTATTTATGTTTTACTAGTAATGGCGGTGATCTGCGATTTTTAATGGGACTGTGACATTGCGACGGACAGATCGGACACTTTTTTGGGACCATTGACAATTATACAGCGATCTGTGCTATAAAAATGCACTGATTACTGTGTAAATGTCATGGCAGGGAAGTGGTTAACATTAGGGGGCGATCAAGGGGTCAACTGTGTGTTCCCTCAGCGTGTTCTAACTGTGTGGGGATGGGAGTGACTAGTACTACTTAGTAGGAGCAAACAATATGTTTCCTCTTCCCTGACAGCACAGGGATTTGTGTGTTTGCACATGCAAATCCCCATGCTGGCGCTCGTGCACATGATCGCGTGTGGCCGGCGGGCAAGCGCACGCCCTCTGGTGGCCGAAAAAGAGATAGACGTTCCTGTATGGGATTTCGCCCTGGGGAGCCATTCTGCCGCAGTATATCTGCGTAAGCTAGTCGGGAGCCGGTTAACTTTGGATAGTAACACATTTTTTTTTCTGCCAGTAAATACCTTATACAGCCCACTTCCTGTTTCTTGTCTGGTAAAAAGCCTAGGATTATGACATCATGCACAGCTCTCTCCCGTGAGAGTTTTCCAGGAAGGGAGGGGGGTATGAGTCATAAGAGGGCCAATGAGAGCTGCAGGGCTGCAGAGCTGGAGGTGTGTCTGTGTAAATCCAGGAGGTGAACAGGCAGCAGCTTCAGCTGCCCACAGTTAAAATGGATGCAGCCAGACTTAGTGGAGGGAGATTTCTGCCGCAGATTTGGCAAGTACAAAATCACATTATATATATAAAAAATTATGCAAAGTAGTTGGAGGGAAGCTTCAGAATGGCAAACATGTTTTTATTACAAATCAGGTGAGCAGACTGCAGTTCCTCTTTAAACATTGACCTTGTTTGGAACACTGAGATCATTAAAGTGACACTAAACAACATCCTTACTCCTCAAAAATAATCCATACACATCCACTACCTAATGGCCCTGTAATTTTTCATTAAATAATTTCCTACAGTTTTTTCTGCCTTCTTTTTCCTCACGGTTCTGTTTGTTTGGAGAAAGCAGTACACATTCATTGCAATCATGTGCATGCACTGCACTACCTATAGTCCCTAGTCCATCTTGGGAGGGAGCAAGAGAGGGTGGCTACATTCCTACATACAGTGGGACTATGGAGAACAAACATAGCCACCTTCTAACAGGGATTTGGATCACAGCAGTAAAAAAACGGAATCTGGAACTGAGTGAAAGCAAGAGAAAGTACTTTTTGAGCTAGGAATATATATCGCCTTGGGTTTAGTAATGGAGCTCCTCGCTGAGTCCCTTGTCAGGAGTAGCTACTGTAGTTAATTACTAGGGATCCTTTGATTTCTTCCTAAGTTTGGCCTGGTTGTACTTTCCTCTTCTACCACAAGGTGGCTGGGCACTTGGAGGTATTAGACTGAGAAGGACAAATCAAGGTCAGGTTATTGGTATATGGGGTATCTCAGCCAATGGGCAGGGACTTTGTTGAATTGGCCTTCTGGGAAAGCCTATATATTCGGGGGAGGTCAGGAGATCCATGTTCTTGTGTGCCACCCGGACCGCCGTTTGGGTGGACGAGTGTCATTTTCCCTGGGCTGCTAGGTCGGAGATTGGGTCTATCCCAGGGGAAATCAGGCTGCCAGGCTGTGTGAGGGCCTATCTTGAAGTAAGAGGGCAGCGCAGGGTTGGGATTGCGGCTTGCAGTCCAACCAAAAGTGACGGTTCTGCCGGCCGGAGAACCTGTCAGTGGTCGGAGGTAGAGGGGAAGCTGTCGCCACAAAGGGACCAATCGCCTTTACCAGGGACCACAGTGAGTTGCTGAAGCAAGTACCAGAGCATTATTCTCACCGAACGGGCACGGTGAAGAATTGGGAAACTTCAGGCGGTGATCAAGTCAGGGACCCAATCAGCGGAGGTGACAATTGCAGAGCAGCCTTCTGTGTCAAGCTAAGGACAAAGCCAGTCAGCAGGGGTGAAGCTTGAAGGTATCCGAAGTGCCAAGCTAGGGACCCAGCAGGAAGCGTGGGTGACGCTAGAGGGAGATACCACCTCAAAAGCCTTGAGGAGCTCACGAGATTCAGAGTAGTGAATCAGAGGGTCCAGTGAGAGACCAGGAGCTCAAGGGGGCTGCAGAACTACAAGGGGATGTTGTAGTACAGCTTAGAGAACTGTTACTTTGCGTTAGGAACTATTTAAGTACTGTTATCATCGGAGACAGCAATCCTGCACCTGCAGAAGTGGCACCTTGCTGGGGCATTTCCCTGTACGGCTGTCCTCCCGTTGAAGTCTCGGAGTCTGCAATTGAAATTTCAACTACTTAAGAGTATCCTGGCCCTAACCCTCTTTCCCTTGCAAAATAAAAAAAGGACTGTCAAAGAAATAAAACCTCTTTTATATCCAAGAAGTGTCTGGCGCCCAATGACTTTTATCACCTTAGCACCCACTGTGCCTCACAACCCATCACATATTGAAAGATGTCAGCTATCTTTGGCCTTGAAGGTTCTCATTAGACTGGAAGAGGTAAGAGATTCTGCTACAAATACATACATGATGTCCAGAGTTTAGTGTCACTTTAATTCAAGGAACCTGTGTTTCCACATGCTTTGTCGTTATGCACTATTAAAAAAGTCCATAGATCTGCTCAAGGTCTCTCACATATGAATCATCCCCAGAAATAAATGACAACTCTCTCCCTGGCTCCCTGTAGCCACATCTTTTGCTCATAGAAGATAGAGGCTAAACTCTGAAGTTTAATTCTTCTATACCACCTTCATACCTCAAAGCTTTAGGCCAGGTTTACACCTATGAGAATGTGACTGGCTCCCTATGGAGCCGGTTCACATATCTCCGTTGCAGCTGCGGAGCGCACTGCACAGAAACGCTGTGCATCTTTGGCTCCGTTTCAGGGCCAAATTCAGGCATAGAATCGGCCCCGGTTCGTCCCTGAAATGGGGAACAGGGACGCACAGCGCTCCTGTGCGATCCGCAGTGGGTTATAGTGTGAATCCGGCCTTAGAGTTTGAGAATGAGAGACACTTAAGGGAGATAGTGGCCTACAGTGCAAGTAGAGTGCCTCCACAAAAAGTGGATGTGGTTCATTTACAGTCAGTGGCCTCAAGGGGACAATCTTCCTCAACACCAGGGACATTACTTGGATTGTACAATGTAAAAAACTGAGGCAACTTTGAGCATCCCAAGGAGAGTAGTAATGTAATGCGCACAGTCTGTATATTCTAACTGTTAACATTAGGAATAGACATGTGCATTCGTTTTTTAACAAACGATAACGAAAGTGCAGAATCCGAAAAACGAAAGATCCAACATAAACAAATGCTTTATTTTCGTTTTCGTTGCTACAACAGTTCGATATAGATAGGAGATTCGACATGATGATGACAATAACAATCTGTGTCCATCAAACCTGTGGTCGAATGTGCCTAACCTTAACTCTATTAGTCCAAGATTATTCTACATAGAGAGAAAAGATTCGACACAGAGAGAAAAGATTCGACGTAGGGGAGAAAGATTCGACGTAGGGGAGAAAAGATAAATAAAAATAATGATGATGATGAATGTTATTGGCTGATTGTAACCAAAGAGGAGGAGCAGTAAAATAGCTAGAACTAAGTACACACATACTTTGGCTTATGGTGTCTGTTGAAAGTCCTAAGAAGATTCGACGGAGCAGGTAAACTATACGGCGTTGTACAGTTTAGCTGCTCCGTCAAATCTTCTTTGAACATTCGACAGACACCATAAGCCTTCAATGACAGATTCGACCTTAATTTGGATTTTCGGACGAATGCAATTTTTAACGAAAAACGAAATAATTAAAAACGAATTTCGGGAGTAACTAAATACATTTATTTTTCGGATGAAAACGAAATTCCGAAACGAAATATTCCAGTGTGCACATGTCTAATTAGGGAGGGCTTAAGGCAGGGCTTGACAAATTTGCAAATTTGCTTTGAATCTAGGAGCCAGCTAAAAAAATTAGGAGCCAGGTTTTTTTTGACTAGCAAGACTTTGCTTTTCGGCAACGGAAGTGGCAGATCTTGGATTTGCACATGGAGGGGACTGGAGCCAGGCATGCTGCTAGGTGGGATGGCTTTCTTACTGGGTGATTTCGGGGGGATGTATGTCCGATGTTGGGGCTGGGGTTTTTGGTGTGTGATGTGGTGTGTGGCGTGCTGTGTGGGCTAGACTCTCCTCACCTCCCTGCAAGAATACTCCTCTGCACCCCTGTGACACCACAGGGCACTCCTCTGCACCCAACTGACACCACAGGATATCCACATGTCCTGATCTACTGACACCACAGGAAACCCCCCTCCCATATGACACCACAGGACTTCTCTTTGCACCCCTCAACATCACATTACACCACAGGATACCCCCCTCCATGACTCCATGATGCCTATGGATACCCCTTTGCTCCTGACAACACAGGATAGCACCTCTCCCCCGTGACACCACAGGATACAGCTCTGCACCCCTCTAACACCTCAGGACAACCCCCCTCCATGACACAAGAAATCCCCTTCACCTACTGACACTGCAGAGTATGCACTCCAACAAGACACCACAGGATACCCATTCTCCCTCCGATATAATCTCCCATACCCCAATCTTTGATGTGTCTCTTGTGCATTCGCTCTCTGATAATCTCAGTAGCCGGGAGCTCGCTCACACATGGAGGAAAGCTGGTATCATGTGACCGGATAGTGATAGAGGTTTCTGACCTGTACAGGGAAGGTATGTGCTGTGTGATCGGTGCCCTCTGTCAATGGTAGGTGTGATGGCATCAGAACAGTAGCTATTAAATTGGGTCATGGGAGTTGCTCACGCCTGGTGCAGTGGATGCGGTTTCTGGTTGCTGTGGTGGCCTGGCGCCTGGGATTTTTTGAGCTCTGGCTTAAGGGCATGTTTAAGCAGAAACCAGGACTCCTTGTATCCTATAACATATGCTTTTATAGCTTTGCTACAATCATGAATCTCACAGACATGTATAAACCCCAGCACAATGGCAAAAAAAAAAATAGAAACACTGCCATTACATATTATTTTGTGTACGCTGAAAATAGAGAGAGCTAAAATTTTGAATGAGCCTACCTTAACCGATTGACGGCAGCAGAATGGCACTCCTGCACAAATAGCTGCAGATGCTGCAGATGCGCATGCATGCCCGACGCATCCCTAAGGAGCCAATGCACGTGCCCTGCGCCCGCGATTTCCGCCGGGCACCCGCGATCGCTCCTGACAGAGTGAGAATGTAGATTTGTGTATGCAAACACACAAATCCACGTTCTGGCAGGGGTAAAGAGACTGAGAAAAAACAATAAAAATGCCATAAATCTATCCCCTATTTTGTAGATGCTATAACTTTTGCGCAAACCAATTAATGTACGCTTATTGTGATTTTTTTTACCAAAAATATGTAGAATATATATTGGCCTAAACTGATGAAGAAATTAGATGTTTTTTTTAGAAAATTCGGATATTACAGTAAAAAGTAAAATATATTTTCAAAATTGTCGCTCTTCTTTTGTTTATAGTGCAAAAAGTAAAAACCACAGAGGTGATCAAATACTACCAAAAGAAAGCTCTATTTGTGGGAAAAAAAGGACATAAATTTTGTTTGGGTACAACATCGCACGACCGCGCAATTGTCAGTTAAAGCAACGCAGTGCCGTATCACAAAAAATGGCCCGGTCAGGAAGGGAGTAAATCCTTCCAGGGCAGAAATAGTTAAAGTGCTTGTAAAGGCTTTTTATCTCTATGCATTCTATGAACATACCAGGTACCAAGCCTAGCGTGATTGCTTGGTGTCTTAAACTTGTGCTTGGTTACTCTTAGCAACTACACTCCTCTTTCTTGTCTTGCAAAGTTAACCCTTTGGTAACGGTGTTATTTCATAACCCTTTGCACTTTACAACCCTGTTTTTTTAGATATGCCAGAACCCACATGCATAACTTCAGACCAGGCTAAGAACCATTAATAGAACTTTACTGGTCTAAACTTCAGCATTATAGTCCAATATGAACAAGTCCAATACATAACCCTAACTACAGTTATGTGGCTGCCCAGTATACCTCCATGAGATGATATTCTATACTGGTATTCTCCATGGCTTGGATGTCCTCTGGAAGCCTTCAGAATACTCTAATGCCGCGTACACACGGTCGGACTTTCTATCCTACTTGGTCCGCCAGGTGCGCCGGACTTTAAAATGGACGGACTTGCCCACACACGCCCGGACTTTCTGGCGGGCTAAGTCCGCCCGTCTTTCCGACGGACTTTCGCCGGAGTTCCGGCGGACTTTCAGAATGAACGGACTTGCCCACACACGGACAAGTCCGTTCATTTTGAACGTGACTCAGGTGCGACGGGACTAGAAAAGGATGTCAATCTTGCCGCTTTTATCGGCGAGATTGACACCTTGCGAGCCCCGTCGCGGGGCATACCAGGCCCTTAGGTCTGGTATGGATTATAAAGGGAACCCCCTACGCCAAAAAAACGGCGTGGGGTCCCCCCTAAAATCCATACCAGACCCCGATCCGAGCACGCAGCCTGGCCGGTCAGGAAAGGGGGTGGGGACGAGCGAGCGCCCCCCCCCCTCCTGAACCGTACCAGGCCACATGCCCTCAACATGGGGGGGTGGGTCCAGACCTCTGCTGGCAAGAGAGCTACCTGAAGACAGCAGAGGAGCCGGCCGAAGAACTGGAGAGAAGAGAGCGGAGAAGAACCAACCGGACGCCGGGAGAAGATGAAGCGGAGGGACCCCCGAAGCCGGAAGAAGACCCCCGAAGCCGGAGGAAGATCCCCCCCCGGAGCTGTTTAATAAAATATTTTAAAAACCTGTGTAGTGTGTTTTATTACTTACACTTTTTCCCTAGGTGAATGGGTAGGGGTACCATGTACCCCATACTCATTCACATAGGGTGGGGGGCCGGGATCTGGGGGCCCCCTTATTAAAGGGGGCTCCCAGATTCCGATAAGCCCCCGCCCGCAGACCCCGACAACCAACGGCCAGGGTTGTCGGGAAGAGGCCCTTGTCCTCATCAACATGGGGACAAGGTGCTTTGGGGTGGGGGGGGCCCGCAGGGCGGCCCCCCTCCCCCAAAGCACCCACCCCCCCATGTTGAGGGCATGTGGCCTGGTACGGTTCAGGAGGGGGGGGGCGCTCGCTCGTCCCCACCCCCTTTCCTGACCGGCCAGGCTGCGTGCTCGGATCGGGGTCTGGTATGGATTTTAGGGGGGACCCCATGCCGTTTTTTCGGCGTAGGGGGTTCCCTTTATAATCCATACCAGACCTAAGGGCCTGGTATGCCCCGCGCTCGCCGCAATAGGAAAATTTGTTTTTCCTATTGCAGCGAGCGCGAGATGCAATACCCTGCCCTCGTGTCGTATCTGGTCCGTCGGACCAGCATACACACGAGCGGGCTTTCCGTCGGACCAGCACACACACGAGCGGACTTTCCGCCCGAAACTGAGTCCGGCGGAAAGATTTAAAACTTTCTTCAAATCTAGGTCCGGCGGGCCTTTGGGAAAAAGTCCGCCGGAAAAGTCCGCCGGCGCCCACACACGGGCGGATTGTCCGGCACACTCTGGTCCGCTGGACCAAGTATGCCGGAAAGTCCGACCGTGTGTACACGGCATAAGGTGCAGCAGTCCCAGTACCACAAGCATGAGAGCAGGAACAGAACCGATCGAGAGCCCCAGACCTCAGCCTTTCCTCCTTTTCCTACCACAGGTGGGCTGGCTGGGCCTAAAAAGTCTGGGAAATTCGGACACATAATGTAACCCCTTTCTCTCAGCCTGGGCCAGTCGCTAACTCACTGAACCAGTATAGACACAACCAGAAAAAATCCATCCCCCCCAAATCTTCTAGTACAAATCCTCTTTTCCTTCTGAATCCCCCCTCACAGCAGCAATCCTCTTCTCCTTTAGCACAACTCCCCCTCCAATTCTTTTCCCCTTCCAGCACATATCCCCCCCCCCCCCAGGAAAAATCCTCTTCCTGTTCTTGCACAAGTCCCCCCCCACCCCCTTTTCCCTCAATTATTCCTCCAAGCAGAATTCCTCGCCCCTTCTTCTTTCACAAATGCCCCCTTTGCTAAGTCCCCCCCTTCTAACACAAATTCTCCAGCATAAATCCTCCCCCCAGTCCCCCCAGCTTCTATCACAAACCTTCTCCCCTCCCAATTTACTCCTCAACACAAATTATCCCCCCTTTAACCGCTTCTCCAATCACTCCTCCCAGCATAAATCCAGCAGCACAAATTTTTGTTACCTGCCCCCCTTCCCTACCCTCCGGGTCATGGTTTCCCCCAGTGCCATCTTTAGCACCCCGATCAGCGCAGCTCCTTTCAGGAGAACATTCCACCTTCCAGGCTTCTCCTCCTGTTAATGACACCAAAGTGAAGTAGGAACTTAGGGGAATCTCCCTCAGCTCTTGGGTGTATTATTGTGACAGGCAGCATCTCTCAGTGGTGGCTGCCTGTCACAATAATAATGTGGGCGATCGCTGCACCTGGGATGCAGGGCACCCCACAGGAGATGCAGGGCAGGTGCCCGGTGTGCCCAGCACTGGCGTGCTCCTGTGAGATACATTTGTGAGCAAGGTGCAGCATGGTGTGTTGGGCAAGGAACACACAGAGTCCAAGTTAGGCAATAGAGTTATATTGTACTTAGGTTCGGACAGCATCTGCAATGAGAATTGAATGTGGCTTGGCCGGTCCACACCCAAAGGGTAGGCTTCCTAGAGAGGGAAGGACATAGTTAATGCACTGTCCCTACTCCTGAGGAACCTTTGCCTGTCTCTAAGTACTGTCCCTGCCAGACGGGAAACCTGTCCCTACACTTGCATTAAGCGTGCCAAACCCAGGAGCCGGAGTCCTAAATAAACTCTGCCTGACCCAAGATAGATGCTGGAGGCACATGGACTGCCAGCGTCAAATTGAAAAGCTGTCTCCTTGTGACCGCAGGAAGTCATAGAGGAACCAAGTTTCTCACAACTTCCTTCCCCTTCTGCATTGCCGCTGCGGTCGAGCGCCACCTGCAGTGAGAAGTACAGACTGCATCTGCCTACACATTAGTGGAGCCTAGTGCCGGAACTCATTCCATCAACGGGTTCTGGGACTCCAGAGATGCTGGATGTACTTAACATCTTGAGATGGTCCCGTGGGATCTGAGACGGTTAAGAGGTATGACTATTGAAGAACAAAGTCCATAAACAGCTTGCTACAACTCATTTAAGCTGTCAATTACATGTTTTAGTTGTATCATATTCTGGTGTGTGGCCTCCATATTTTGGGGTACAAGTTACTATTATGTCCTGGGTAAAGCAACATTTTATTTTTTATGAGCTAATATAGCAGCTTTTTGCAATAGGGACCTTAAAAAAAATGATATCCACTGTAAAATATATATATTTTTTTTTTCTTTTCTTTTTTTTTTCTTTTTAAACACAGAACTATAAAAGTTTAAATTTGACAATTACCCTTAGTCAGTTTCAACAAAATATGAAAGGTTTACCATGACCATGAACTTCAAGCCCTAATATTCCCAAATAGTTAAAAAAAGAAAAGAAACGTGAAGAGCGATTTTTGCCATGCTGCAGTTTTATAATACTCCAGTTAATGGCACATGATCAAATGCAAAAGCAAGACTACAGACTACAGCGGGGCTGTGTGTCCATTACAAGAATGAATGTTAGTTCATTTATTTAAAGATGCAAAAGCTTTGATGAAAATAGCAGCAAAGCCATGTAATGTGAAATTTTCTTGGTCCAAACTGGAAAGGGTGGTGTTGCCTAAAGAAACAATTGGCAGCCAATCCAAACGCATACACCACTGCTATCCACTGCAATAGATAATGGCTAATGTCCATGGGAATATAATGAGCATACACTAAATCCGTTTTAGGCCCTTAGTAACTAGGGATGGGCGAACGGTTCGGCCCTAGCATAAGTTCGTACCGAACTTTTGCTGTTCGGCTGTTCGATGAACAGCCGAACAAACGGGTCTTTCGACCGTTTGTTCGACCCCCCGAACAAACCACAATGCATTGCGGCACTGAACAGTGCATTGCAAGCCCTGATTGGCTGAAGCAAAGAAAGCTTCAGACAGTCAGGGCACAGAGCACTGTCAGAGTCATGATTGGACACTGTCATCATGACTTTATCCAATCATGGCTCATTCCTGCCCCACAGTATAAAAATATTCTTTCAATGGCAGCCATTTTCAGTGTGACATTAGCGTGGAGAGAGAAAGAACAGGGCTCTGTTCAGTGCTATTAGTTAGTTAGTGTGCTATACTGTGCTATTTGCTTCAATTGTCAGTGTAGAATATTAGTCTAGTGTCAGTCTAGGGATAGTGTGAGTGTAGTGAGGAGGACCATTATTCAGCTTTGCATAGTGTTCAGCTAGAATAGGGACAGCCCATATAGTTTCAGTGTAGTGTAGTGAGACCGTGTCATTCATACATACATTAGTGTAAAGTAGGGACAGCTCAGATAGTTTCAGTGTAGTGTAGTGAGACCGTGTCAGTAATCTTTACATTAGTGTATAGCTAGATTAGGGACAGTTCAGATAGCATCAGTGTAGTGATGGTTGAACACCGTCTATTTGATTGTGTTACTGCCAGTTTAACGCCATTTACTTCTGTGTGTGTTACTGCCAGTTTAATGCCATATAGTTCTGTGCATTACTGTACATTTGGAACATTGCAGTATATTATAGTGTATCCATGGAGTGTGTCTGTGTAGCGTGAGTATTCAAATTAAAGTGCACCAAACACCTCTTTACATTGATTAAAGTGCATCTACGTACAGATTTCAACTTCTTCTTTACATTTGCTTATAAGCACCGCCCCCTCTCTCCCAATAATGTCTGGGAAGACAACAAGGAGTGGCAGACGTTCCCTTAGCACTGTAAGGGGGCCAGCAACAAATGTGTCCACAGGGAAAGGTGGACATGGTGGTCAGTCCTAAGGCAGGGCATCATTTCCTCTATTTAGTGAGTTTGCCCATGCTATCAAGCCAAAGCATGCAGAGGAGGTGGTGGACTGGCTTACTAAACGTTCCTCATCCTCCTCATCCTCTGTCACGCAAGCAGAGACAAGTGTGCAGTCCCCTGCAGTTGCCAGAGTGGATAAACTTGCCTTCTTGTCCACATCTATTCTTGCCATAACCCCAACATCAGCCATTGAGGAATCAGCTGAGTTATTTGATCACAGCATCAGCCACTTGCTCCTTGAGGATGCCCAGCCATTTCTGGATTCAGATGTTGGTTCTGAGGTTGAGGATGACAGGAACACGAGCCTAGAGAGAGGGAGGAACACTGGTAGACAAATTGGCATTCATGTTGTCCAAGCTGCAGCATATTGCCAAGTTGTCTCGAGTGGTAATGATGAAGATGGAGGAGATGGAGATGATGATGATGATGAGGTCACTGATGCAACTTGGGTGCCAGATAGAGCAGAGGAGGAAACTGAAGGTGAGGCGGCAGAATCCCAAGGGGGAGAAAGAGAGTAGAGAGCAGCCACCCTATTCTATCACATTCTGCAGCTGTTATCTCCCGGCCCACTCCCCAAAGCTCAGCAGCATGGCTTTTTCAGCACTTCTGCAGCAGATCTCACTGTTGCTATCTGCAAACTGTCTCAGACAAGTCAAACGTGGCAAAAACACCAACCATATGCATATCATTGCAATTTTTTTTTTGCCTTCGTCAAGAGCACCTCTGTAGGGTTACAGTCGGAAGGCGCCCCCGACTCCCAAAGAGTAATTTTTCTACACCTGTTTGACAGGTGCATATCATTGCAATTTTTTACAGCAAGGCCAATTCTTGGTTTCATCAAGAGTACCTCTATAGGGTTACGGTGGGAATGTGCCACCGACACCCAAAGACCAATTTTTACGCACCCTTTTTTCAGCAGGAACGCGGGGGAGCGCAGTTCCGCCACCTTCACCTTGGAAAGCGGTACTGGGGTGTGATGGAGGGTCTATTGATGCTGGCTGCTGGGGGATTTTCTTTTTGCTGGAGGGGATCTATTTTTGTGTGACGGTTTATTGTTAATGCTGAGGGGATCTTTTGTTGCTGTGGGGGATAAATTGTTGCTGGAAGGGATCTACTGTTGATTAAGGGGTCTGTTGGTTCCTGGCTGCTGGAGAGTATTTGTGTTGGCTGCTGGGAGATCTGCTGTTGCTGCTGGGGGCCTATTGTTGCTGGGGTGGTATTTTGTTGTGGGGTTCTATTGCTGCTGGCTGTGGGGGATCTGTTTTTTTGTTTTTCTTGTTATTATTACCAAGTTCCAAACAAATTACTTAGCACTGCAAACTGATACTTGGTCCTGTATTCTCTAAAAAGGGTCATACTGGGAGGTGGGTAGGGGGTGGAACCAAAGGTCGGTGCTTGGAGGTGGGTAGGGATTGGAGACGCAAAGTGACTCAGAAGGGGGAAATCCTGCACCTATTCTCTGAGAAAAAAAGCCGCACCTGTTACTATACAAAGTCAAAGTGACACCAGAATGTATCCAAAAAGTCTCTAATCTTGTTCCCAGTGCACTACATTGTGGCCTCATCATACACACTGGCTCCCCAGCTGTTGCTGAGCAAAATAAAGGCAGCTTGCAGGGAAAATTTTATTTTTTTGGCTTTATAAATGCAATTATTGCTGCAGCAGATTCTAGACATGGTACAGATCTGCCACTTTACAGGTTGATTTATGCCCTGTACACACGATCGAACATTGATCGGACATTCCGACAACAAAATCCATGGATTTTTTCCAACGGATCTTGGCTCAAACTTGTTTTGTATACACACGGTCACACAAAATTGTCGGAATTTCCGATCGCCAAGAACGCGGTCACGTACACCACGTACGACGAGACTAGAAAAGGGCAGTTCCAAACCAAGCGCGGCACCCTTTGGGCTCCTTTTGCTAATCTCGTGTTAGTAAAAGTTTGGTGAGAGACGATTCGCGCTTTTTCAGACTTGCGGTTTTCAGATCGTTTTCTGCTGCTCAGTTTGTGCTTGTGGGTTTGTATCTGGTCTTCAGTGCGTGTAGTGAGTTCGAATTTGATTATTCAGTGCGTTCTTGTCCGCTCGTTGCTGTTTTTCAGGTCGCTCTTCATAGGCCTTGCTGTTCTTCAGTGCGTTCTGTTACTTCATTCTGAGCAGCGACCGTTTTCTAGCCATGTTGCGTATACATACTCCTCGTAGAGTTCGTGCTGTGTGGGGGATTGGCGTTGGGGTCCTTACCTTGACACAAGTCCAGTCCATTAACAGGGTGGGGAGGAGTTCATGGACCAAGAATTGGTTGCTTCAGCGTGACCAGTTCTGTCATATGCCTTTGCTCCGTGCGATCCGTGGGAATAATCCTGATGGTTTCAGGAACTTTCTCCAAATGACGGACCCCGTATTTCACAGTTTGTTGGCTTTGCTGACCCCTTATATTAGCAGGCAGGATACCTGCATGAGGCAAGCCATCACTCCGGAGCAGAGGCTAGTCGCCACCCTGCGGTACTTGGCGACAGGGAGAAGCCTGCAGGACTTGAAGTTCTCCACAGGCATCTCCCCTCAGGCTCTGGGGATCATTATCCTGGAGACCTGTTCTGCCATCATCCAGGTCCTGCAGAAGAAGTTTGATAATATATTGTATTTCTTTCCTCATTCCCTAATTACCATGATTGTAATATGCTGTCCCATTTGTCCTCATGCATGCTGTTTTTTTTAATAAAATTTTTTTTGTCCTTCATACATATTTACCTTCACTTACCTCCCCAGCATGCTCTCCTGGCCCTATATTCACCTCATGTAGTCACTTAACAATGTATTTTGTCAGCTCCATAGTGATTTGTGCTTTAAATTCAGGCAGAGTGGCAGAGGCTTTTTTTTGGTGTCCCTGAATCATTTGGAACCCCTCTCCCCCCCAACTGCTAACTCAGCTAATAACAATCCTCTATCTGCTGACTTTGCCAAACCCATACACACTATACCCACCTCTTTAGTGGTCAGATTTATGGATGAATTCTCCAAAGCATGTAGTGCAAGGGGCTGCCTGAATAATTTCAAATGGTACTGTTTAAAGTTTTTGTATCCTATTATTATCTTGATAGGTAATAGCAGAATGTAAAAATGTGCTAAAATGTGTACAGTGTGTATTTATCTCTTTGTATTATGACACTTCTTACCTGTCCAGTGGGCTGCCAATAGTGTAAAGTAAGGAGGGACTGGCCAAAGTAATACACATTATTTAGGCATTCATCTCTCAATGAAGTGGAGATGGTTACCTGTCCAAAACATCTCCCCCCCATAAAATTTTACAAATGGCCCATGGGGGGGGGGAGGACGGAGGAATCTGATAGGTGGACCTTATACCTTGGTCTTTAAATACTCCTTAAAATAAATGTTATACTGATGTGTCTAATCTGCTTTCTCTGTTTATGTGCAAAATGATTAATTTATTTTTCTAGTTTGACTCCACAGTTTCCTTCCAACCCACAGGAATGGCAGACTGTGGCCTCCCACTTTGCCCAGCGGTGGGACTTTCCTAACTGCGAAGGGGCAATTGATGGGAAACACGTCCACATCATCCCACCACCCAACTCGGGGTCATACTATTATAATTATAAGGGGTTCAATAGTATTGTGATGTTGGCGGTTGTGTCGGCTACTTAAGAGTTCCTGTATGTGGAAGTGGGGAAGAATGGCCAGATGTCCGATGGTGGAGTCATCGCCCAGACGGAGTTCTACAGGCGTCTCCAGAATGGCAGCTTGGACTTGCCACCTCCAGAAGACTGTGGAAGGACTCCCATTCGTCTTCGTTGCTGATGAAGCGTTTGCGCTGGGGAACCATCTTATGCGGCCATTCCCGATGAAGACCCTCACCCCAGACCCTCACCCCAGACCAGAGGGTTTTTAATTACCGGCTGGCCAGAGCCAGAAGAGTGGTGGAGAACACGTTTGGAATCATGGCCAGCCGGTTCCGCCTATTTCTTACACCCATACACATGGCGGAGTATAAACTGAATCATATCATCCTGGTGTGCTGTGTTCTCCACAACTTTTTAAGGCGAAATTCTGCCAACTATGCTGCCTCAGTTGGGCCTGAGGCCGGAATTCAAGTAAAACCCTGATGACGCTTGAAAGTGGCCGTCCTGTCTTGCCCCCCCTGAGTGCCCGCGAGGTCCGTCTTAGATACCTTGATTAATTTGCAGGTAGTGGGGCCATCAATACGTCAGACAATGTCTGATACATTTTGAAAATAAAAAATCATTTTAACTACTAAAATCTTTGGTGACATTTACTGCTTGTGTTTCTTTTAGCTGACCCTGACAGAAATGTGGGGAGTCCTGAAAATGTCGTGGTTGTGTAACCTTAAAAAGCCTTGTTGGGTGTTATTTACTAAAGAAAAATACACTTTGCACTACAAGTGCACTTGAACCTGCACTGAAACTGCACTTGTAGTGCAAAGTGGATTTGCCCTTAGGAAATAACCCCCATTGTCACTGAAAACACCAATTTTACCTTAACAAAATTGTAGGAGCATTGAAACAATAATCCACACATTCTTGAGTATCAATCTTTTTAATACCAGCACAATCACATGTGCATTTCTATAAGGTTTTTAAAACAAACCAACATGTTTGTTGTATAACAATTTTTTCGGTCACATTAATAAATATTGAAATGTCCATTTAAGGTAAAACAGGCATGTTTCAAAACATAAAAATGCACAAATCTGGAACTTACAAAGTTCAACTTTTGTAGAAATTGAAGGCAATATCAGACATGAGTATTTAGAAACTCTGTTTGATATTGCGTTCAGATGGGGTGAAGTCACCCCTGGAAAAGCCAAATTTTGAAGATGCACACAAATTGCTGAATGTCAACATGTGCTAGCTGCCATCACGGGGGAGCAAGGGACGTGTTTTGGGGGTGCAACCCCTTCCTCTCAGCTACTTTATTATTGAGGAAGGGGTTGCACCCACAAAACACCTACATTGATCTCCCGTGATGGCAGATAGCACATGTTGACACACTGTGTGCATCTTCAAAATTTGGCTTTTCTATAAAATCGCAAAAAATGTTAAAAATTTTTACTTTACAAATACCACAAAAAAGAAGGGGTTTGGAGGTGTTTTAAACTCTCCCTAAAACATCAGTGATGTTCTTCATTTTGTTTTTAACATCATTGATGTTTTTCTGGATGTTTTACAAGTCCCTATTACACCCCATGATCTCCCCGATCAGGTTCTGTGCACTTTCACTGGTAAAATGATCTGGATCCACAACATCACGATCACCTAAAAATAGAGAAACAAAAACATACCATGTATTATAAATATGCCGGCATCCATCTCTTACCTGAGCCTGTGGTCGCAGACACTCACCTGTTGTGGTGACTATTTCCACCACGTCTCCTTCCTCCTCCTTCTGTTGACTTTGAGGGATTTCACCTTCTTCCTGAGGTGGGAGGTCTGTTGCCTCCTTGGATGAGTGGTGCCCTCCAAGTCTTTTCTCCCCATGTAAAAAAAAAGCAGGTATACTTAGCACACAGATATTTGATGACAGAAAGAGGAATATGAAACATTGCTTGACAGTGGGGTACAATTGTCTGTTTTGGCTGAGTTCCAAGATGAAGAAATATTTTTTGCCTTTGTCAAGCTTGAATACTTACCTGTTTTGCACAAGCTTCTCAGATGGAGACACCCCTATAGTATACACTGGAGCACCTGTGTGGGCCCCCTAATAAAAAGGGTGTTCTGGTGTCCCATACTAGTGCTCCAGTGTCCAGATGTGTAAACAGCTTCTGAGTGTCCTCTCCTTACACAGAATCTAGTTTGCATTACATTCTAGTTACAAACCCATCTAGACTCCAAAATTATTTTAAGAGTAGGCCCGAAAAAATGTATTCAAATGCATATGGCCAAAACAATGGGGTTTTCTATGCCGAACAAACAATGTTTCATAAGAACGAACAATGTGCCCATGAACATGAAAGTTGCCATTTTAAACTGTACAACAGTAAAGAAAAGCACATGGAGCAGCACGAACATTAGAAAAATAAAGAATAGGAACACAGGACAACTACTTACTTTTTTGCAGCACTCTCCTGATCCTTCTATACTGATCGTGCTCCCTTAATTTGAGGTCCGACCACTGCTTCCTGAGCTGAACCTTGGATCGTCATACTCCGAAATTCTTCTGCAGACTTTTGACCACTTTCGCCATGATCTTGGCCTTTCTGACATTGGGGTTGGGGTAAGGTCCATACTTCCCATCATAGTCGGTCCTCTTCAGGATGTCGACCATCTCCAACATCTCCCCAAAGGACATATTTGAGGCCTTAAATCATCTCTTCCAGGATCGGGATGTTTCTGGCTCTGGGCTTTCCTCCTCCTCCTCGTTGCTGTAATTAGCAGGCACCTGCTGTGTCTCCGCATTGTTCTCTTCCCCCACTGCGCCAAATGAGAAGGGGCGGGGAATAGACTAGAAAGAACGTCAGGGGCGGGCGGAGTTGCATGTATGCACAGTGTATATAAAGCGTAACACACGTGCATAGTATGTACGATCTGTGAGTGGAGGAAGGAGTATCGGAGGCGCCGATCGTGATAACGAAGGTAAGATTTAAATTTGGGCCTATACTGCTTCTAGATTGAGGCCTGTATTTGGACAAGTTTAGAAGACTTTAGGCTGACATTAGGGTTTGTCTGGTGTTGTGTCTTGCAGTGAAAATGGATCTAGTCAATGATCAGGACTTTATGCCCATCTTCATAGATATGTTCAGGGAGCTGCCTTGTCTGTGACAGGTAAACCACCCCGAATATAAGAACCAAACAAAGAGGAAGGCAGCGCTGGATAATTTGTTGGAATTTGTGAAGCCGGAGATCCCCACGGCAGACATCACCTATTTGAAGATCCTAATTGGTGGCATGAGGAGCACTTATCTAAGGGAGCACAAGAAGGTCCAGGATTCCCAGAGATCAGGAGCAGCAGATGACGTTTATGTCCCCAGGCTGTGGTACTATGACAGACTGCATTTTCTGGCAGGTCAGACTGAACCCAGGCCAGCACTCTCCACTCTTCCTTCCACGTTTCCTTCCCCTCCAGCTGAGGCTTCTGATGTCCAACCTGGGCCTTCCAGGCAACAACATCTGGAGGAGCCCAGCTTGAGTCAGGTATAGCATTCTTCTAAATATTTCTGGTTGTCCAATCAATGATGTTAAATAGATGTTAGTTTGGAGTACTAATTTATGATTGTGATTGATGAAGCAAAAACTAAAACCATGTCCCTTTTTCATACACAGGGAAGTCTCAGCCAGGAGGTGGCCGGGCCAAGTAGGCTGCCCGATACCCAGGTCCCTCCCCTCCGCCTTCAAAGAAAAAGTGGCAGGAAGAGGAGTAACCTGAAGTAGGCTGCAATTGGCCTATTTTGGAAGGCTACTGAGGCCCTCAGAACACCCCACAGTGTGGAAGATGATTTTGCAGAGCTAACTGCATGAAAAAATGATGCAGATGGAGGAGGGCCAACGACTCTTATGTGAGTTTTTAATTTTGGAAGCTCTAAATAAGGGGTTGAGGGGCCAACTCACATGTGAAACCCACATTTGTCAGCTCACCTATGGTCCTCCTCCTCCTCCTCCAGGTCCTACTCTTCCTACTGCCACACCTCCAACACCAGAGCCACAGCCAGGAAGAAAGCGTGTAAGGAAGACCAGAGAGTGATGACCTGGGTTCAGTCTGGTCTGGCCAAAGATGCAGGCTCTTGTATGACCACAGCCTGGGAACATACATGTCATCTGCTGCTTTCATGATGTCTGGAACAGACTGCACTCCCTTAGATATGGACTCCTCAGGCCACCAATTTTGCAGTAAAATAATTGATGTGTGCCCTGGGGGCCAAAGGCTTCGCCAATTTCTGATGTTTCTCCAGCGTTGCCTCCCTCTTTGTTTGGTTATGAGCCCTTAATAAAGGAATTTAGTTTCAATTATACTTGCCTATGTGTGTTTTCCTTCAAAAAGGACAGGTTGTGAGGAGGCAGGTACATTTCTAAAATACAATGTGAAATTAGCAAGAGACACCAACACCAAGCAATCTCCTTGAGATTAAATAATACAAGATAATAATGGTGTTGTGGTAACCTGACACACAAAACACACCCAAAAATATTCTCGAGTAAAATAAAAAAAAATTAAATAATAAAAACACGATCAGGTTTGAAAAAAATACAACCCCCCCCCCAAAAAAAATATATTTTTTTTGTCAGATGTGACAAATCAAAATATATTGATGAAATCATGAGAAATAATAAAGAAAGAAGTTTGTGAGAACTCTGTGTGAATATGAGCAGCAAAACAATTTCATTCTTCAAGCATTATAAAGAAGAACAGAGTGCGCTGCATTAAACAATTTTAAACATTGCAGCCTAACGTAAGTGCTATATCCATTCCGAACGCTAATTTTACAGACCGAGCTGTTCCGTCTCGGAATTTCTTCTGAGCATGCATGGCACTTTGTGCGTCGGAATTGTCCACACACGGTCGGAATTGAAGCGATCGGATTTTGTTGTCGGAAAATTTTATAGCCTGCTCTCAAACTTTGTGTGTCGGAAAATCTGATGGAAAAAGTCCGATGGTTCCCACACACGGTCGGAATTTCCGACAACTAGCTCCGATCGCACATTTTCTGTCGGAAAATCCGACCGTGTGTACAGAGCATAAGGGGACGCCCGGGCACTATATTGGAGGGAATTTTTCATTTTTAGGCTTTCACTTTAAAAATCAAAAAATCACTGCTCATTTAAAAATGACGTTTTTCACAAACTTTTTTTTTATTGATGTCCCCCAGAGCAGGACCCGGACCCCTACAACCATTTTATGCCCAATTACTTGCATATAAGCCTTCAAAATGGGCACTTTTGATTTTTGATGTTTGGGTCCCATTGACTTTAATGGGGTTCATTATTCGGGACCGAACTTTTGCGGTGTTCGGAAGTTCTGGTGCGAACCGAACAGGGGTCCGTTCGGCCCATCGCTATTAGTAAGCTAAAAAAATGAATATCCACATGCAAATGCTGTGGCTACACTATAACCCGTCAGAGTAACTAAGCACTTCACTAACTCTAGATGGAAAACTCTACCAAAATTGTAACTATTGGCTAATCATATTTAAAATCACAACTAACAGATGTACCAACCTATATACAGTATGTCTTACCTTTACTGGAGCGCTTTGTGCTGCTCCAATTCCAGTATCTTGCTACTTATATTTTAAAAAGTACAGATCTCTGTCAAAATATTAGGGTATAAACAGGGTACAGGGATGTAGTCTTTCTCTGTGAACAAGATATGGTGAAAAATACTCCTGCGCTTGTGAGATCGTTTGCTGTAAAACAAAGGTAGTATTGTAGTCAGAGGTAGGACTGGGGGAGATGATGGAGCATGTCCCGCTGCCTTAGCTGACCAGGGGTGGTCTGCAAAGGACTGTTTAGTAGGAAGTGGATGGAAGGCGCGTGATCAGAGGCTTACATCAAGAAATGTATGGTTTATTTATGTAAAAGAATACAGACATATAGTCATATAGATATAAAATCATACAAATACTACATAATATTATAAAAAAAAGGAAAAACAGGTAACAAAATAAGTACTAGGAAGTTAAAATTGGGGTGTGCCCATATTGAGGCAGGTATTTAAGAAAGGCTGACGCGTTTCGAGGAAAAACCTCTTCATCAGAGCCAGGAGAACTGGAGCACAGTCTGTATGGGCCGGTAGGCCGACATGTGTACATGGGGAGAGGTGGTGTGGCTAGTAGGAGGATGTGTCCTGTGATGGACAATTGATTATTCCAAGTTCCATACCCAGGTGTTCTATGGATGAAATTAGAATGTAAATAGATTGTATTTTCTTTTTGCGGTGCTGTTAGGCTGTCAGATGTGCCTGTCTCAGGAGAAGTGTGTAGACACAGCTGCAAACTGTAGAGATCCTTTGGAGTGGAGAGCCGTGTGATCCTGGCAGCAGAAGGGGGGGAGGAGGCAGCTGATGCCTGGATAGAAAGCGTCTTGCTGCCTAGGGATAGGAAAGGTTTTTTTTTTATAATATTATGTAGTATTTGTATGATTTTATATCTATATGACTATATGTCTGTATTCTTTTACATAAATAAACCATACATTTCTTGATGTAAGCGTCTAATGTAGTCTTTCTCTGCCTGTGACACAACAGTCTTCATTAAAGGAAATACAATATACTTGTGACTGGATGTTACAACTGACAAGCTCTGCACTGACCTTATCCTTTCTGTAGATTTTTATCCATTTAAATGCAGCTGTTGCATTAGACTATTGATACTGACTGTCTGACAATTCGAAAAATTAGAACAGAATAGAATAGAATAAAATAAATAAAATATATAACCATCTTCCGAAATTCGAATTTCATATAGAATGAATTTGAATTTACATAGAAAAGATTAGAATAGAATAGAAAATAAGAGAATACAATATAATAGAAAAGAATAGAATAGAAAAACAATAGAAAAGAATAGAATAAAATAGAAAGAATATATTATATAACCATGTCCAGAAATTCAAATAGAATGAATTCAAATTTGAATAGAAAAGATTAGAATAGAAAATAATAGAAAAGAATAGAAAATAGGAGAATGGAAAAGATTAGAATAGATTAGAAAAACAATAGAATAGAATAGAATAAAATAGAAAGAATATATTATATAACCATGTTTCTGAAACTCAAATAGAATGAATTTGAATTTGAAAAGAAAAGATTAGAATAGAATAGAAAATAATAGAATAGAATAGAAAATAATAGAAAGGAATAGAAAATAGGAGAATAGAATAGAAAAACAATAGAATAGAATAAAATAGAAAGAATATAATATATAACCGTGTTCCAAAATTTGATGTTGAAATAGAATGAATTTGAATAGAAAAGATTAGAATAGAATAGAAAAGAATAGAAAAGAATAGAAAATAAGAGAATAAAATAGAAAGAAAATAATATATAATCATGTCCGGAAATTCGAATTTCGTATAGAATAAAATAGAGAATACGAGAATAGAATAGAAAATAGAATAGAATAAAATATAAAGAATATAATCATCTTCCGAAATTCAAATTTCGAATAGAATGAATTGGAATAGAAAAGAATAGAATAGAAAATCAATAGAATAAAATAAAATAGAATATACTGGTTATATGCTTTCTATTTTATTCTATATTATTTTTTTTCCTATTCTATTCTCTTATTTTTTATTCTATTCTTTTCTATTTTATATTCTAATATTTTCTATTCAAAATTCAAATTTCTAAAGATGGTTATATTCTTTATATTCTATTCTATTCTGTTCTATTATTTTCTATTCTATTCTCGCATTTTCTATTCTATTATTTTCTATTATTTTGGATTCTTTTGGATTCCATTCCATTGTTTTGGATTATATTCTAATCTATTCTATTCAAATTAAAATGTATTCTATTCGAAATTCGAATTTCGGAAGACGGTCATATTCTTTCTATTTTATTCTATTTTATTGCTTTTCTATTCAATTCTCTTATTTACTATTCTTTTCTATTCTAATCTTTTCTATTCAAATGCATTATATTCTAAATTTGAATTTCTGAAGATGGTTAGGTTATATTCTATTTCATTCTATTCTATTGATTTTCTATTCTATTCTTTTCTATTCTCTTATTTTCTATTACTTTGGATTCCATTGTTTTGGACTCTATTCTGCCCTGTGACAGATGTGCATGGGGCACTGGTGGTACCCTGTGACAGATGTTGATGAAAAAATGGTACACTGTGGCATATGTTGATGGGGCACTGGTGATACACTGTGACAGATGTTGAAGGGGCACTGTGACACTGTGACAGATCTTAATGAGGCACTGGTACATTGTCACAGATGTTGATGGGGCACTGGTGGTACCCTGTGACAAATGTTGATAGGACAATGGTACACTGACAGCTGTTGATGGGGCACTGGTACTCTGTGATAGTAGTTGATGGGGCACTGGTGCACTGTGACAGCTGTGCATAGGGCATTGGTGGCACCCTGTGACAGATGTTGATGGGACAATGGTATGCTGTGACAGATGTTGATGGGGCACTGGTGCACTGTGACAGATGTGCATGGGGCACTGTGGTACCCTATGACAGATGCTGATGGGACAATGGTACATTGTGACAGATGTTGATGATGCACTGGTGGTACACTGAGAAATGATGATGGTACACTGTGACAGATGGTAATGAGGCACTGGTGCACTGTGACAGATGTGCACGGGGCATTGGTGGTACCCTGTGACAGATGTTGATAGGACAATTGTACACTGTGACAGATATTGATGGGGCATAACCGTTATATTCTTTCTATTTTATTCTATTAATTTTTTTTTCTATTCTTCTCCATTCTATTTTCTTATTTTCTATTATATTCTTTTCTATTCTATTATAATCTTTCCTATTCATACTATTTGAAAATCGAATTTCGGAAGATGGTAATAATATAACCATCTTTTCTATTCTTCTCTATTCTTCTCCATTCTAATTTCTTATTTTCTATTCTATTACTTTCTATTCTATTCTAATCTTTTCTATTCATATTCATTCTATTCGAAATTAAAATTGCACAGAAAAACAATAAAAAAATAAAAAATATTATATGTGGTCTTGCGCTATTCCTTCATTTATACAAAGGTGCCAGATATATCTATAACCATGATAAATAAACAATAACAGTGAAAAGTAAATAAAAGTGATGTCCAATAGCTGTAAAAAAAAACAGGTGTTCCAATACAATCAGTGATCAGTCCTTAGATAAATAGCTCCCAGAGAGTCCACCAACACCTCAGTGCTCACAGAACTCTCACCTCATAACCACAAGACAAGAGCCTTGGGTCAAAATCCAATAGGGGTAAACTGATCCTTCCTCCTGGAGTCTCTTCCGCAACTTCTCAGACAAAAGATCCCGACTCACATGCTATATCACATGTGGCATACATCTCATTTTTTTTAGATGGGAATGAGGGACACTTATTAGCAAAAGTATGTAGGCATAGAACACACCCCCCTGCTACGCCCCCTCAGGAAAATTATACCAAAAAAATGATTAGTTAAACCCACAAGTGCTTTTTTTTGCCACTACTATTCCTTTATATTAGCTCTTGAAATTAAAAAATGCAGCAATTTAGAAATTGGATAAAAGGTTTAGCACTGGGAAACACTTTTTAAAAGATAAAAAAAGTGCATCTATAACTATATAGATCAGACCAAAACGAGGGACTAATGAGGAGGAAAGAGGGACAGATGGACTTTGTTCTAAATCAGGGGCAGTCCCTCGAAATCAGGGACAGTTTGGAGCTATGATAAATGCTATATAATATGTAGGACAAAGATGAACATTTTTGACTCGCCTGCTACAGATGGTTACTATACCGATACTCAGACTAATACAATCATGATCAGAGCCACTAGAAATTGTGGGGCCCCATACAGCCTGACAGGGCCCCCTCCACCTAACAAGGCCAGGGCCTAAGCCTGCCCCCTAAACTGCAGGAAGCCAGCAGAGAAAAGGGAGGTGGTGTGCACAGTGTGTTGTGAAGAAATTAGGGTTCGGCAAAATTTCACAACAGTGGTAGGGGTGCGAAATAGAACACAAGGGTCAAATATGTTTTTAAAACTTACAAAATGTGCAGGTTCCAGGGGTCAGTAGTGGATAATGTGCATAGTTCAGGGGTCAGGAATAGGTAATGTATAGAGTGTAGGGGTCAGGAGTGCAAAACGTACAGAGTGCAGGGCTCTGGGGTGAGTAATTTACAGAGTAGAGCTACATGATTCTGGATAAAATGAGAATCACAATTTTTTGCTTAGAATAAAGATCATGATTCTCTCACGATTCTGAAGAACTTTTTTATTTCAAAGATTCACAACCCCTGAACATTAGGTTATCAAACAAGATGGCAATAAAATAAGACATAATACTCTTTGCTTCAACCAAATTTAAAGAAATGTAATGAAAAATAATGTAATGTGTAAAGGACTAAAAAAAATTACCAGTACGTTATATTGGGGGTCTTTTTTTTTTAGTACTCCCTGATACCAATTACTGGTACCTACTGCAACTTTTTTGTTTACACTTCAGCTGTCAGCAATGGTACATAGCATTAAAAAGTTATTTTACAAATGAAATTATTATTATTATTATTTTCTTTTTGCACTTTTTTCAATGTGAAATGTGTTATTATATGTTAAAGGTGTAAAAATATTAATGAACAAAAAATCAGCAGGTAAATAATAATTAAATGGAGAAGGAGAATAAGGAGTTAACAAGGCTGATTAGAGTAAATTAAGGGTTAATAAGGGGTTAAACAGAGGAACAAACCAAGAAAAACCAAACCAAAAAAATTTTAAAAACTTTTTTACTTGACAAGTTTGTTTTAAACTGACTTCATTTGCAGACCAAAGTTCATCCATTTGATCTGTAAATTAATAAACAGAAGGATAGATAAGAAGATACAATGTTTCTTTTTATCTGTCTCTTTCATCACTGAGCAATGCTGTTGTTAAACATTTTCTACTCCTTTTTTCTGACAGTTGTGAGCAGGGGAACTGCTCTGCACTTTTTACATGAATCGTGGAAATGCTGGATAAAGATTATGTGAGGGGTCGAATCGAGATCACAATTTTTCAACGATTAATCGTGCAGCTCTAGTACACATTGTAGCCTGCTGAGTGCTAGGGGTTACAGCATCTGGCACATTATCACTTGCATTGCCACACTAAATAGGGCCATGTTTATACTTGGAGTTGGGGGGTGCGGTTGGGGCCGCCCTCTTCAGAGGGGACCTCACGTGTAAATGAGACCTAACCTTGTTCAGATGGTAGAGTAATTGCTGTCAGTTCAGCAGGGGCCTTGGGATAGGAATGGGACAATCCAATGTTTACTTTGGGGCACCGCTGCTGCTGGTCTAGAGCAATTAAAAAAAAAAACAGACTTGCCTGTGCCCGTAAATCATCAAATAGTCCTGGCGGCATAATCCTCATGCTGCAGTTCCCAGGAATTACATTATAGTACAGTAGAGGCTTACCCGTTGGATTGATATAGAACAGGAGGCCGGTACTTTAATTTAATTGTCGGGAGCTGAAGCACAAGGAATAAGACTCTAATGTTTTATGGGGGGAAAAGTAATCGTTTGGCTCCTGACAATTAAATTAATTAAAGTCCCGGCCTCCAGTAAGGTCTCCCACAATCTATGCACTTTTACTATCTACAACTACAACACGCCATTAGGGCACAACCCGCAGAAGACCTGTGGGTAATGTCCCCTACCCCTAACTTTAATTATATGTCGGATGTGGAAATATACTGGGTTTTATAACCAGTAGCTATTACATGTTGTTGCTCATTTTTTTTTAAGATTTTTCTTCTAGAGCTGAGCACAGATGGGAGCAGGACGTGGGATCCCTTGAAGAGGAGCAGAGGGAGGAGGCCCTGCAGGCTGTACAGTTGTGTTACCTTATTGTCACCCAGTAGCTCTCTGTTATATATTCTCCCCAATGTTCACCTTACACCTGTGTGGTTATTCAAAATGGGGAAGAGAGAGGACCCTATGTGTACCAGGTGCTCAAGAGATCACAGTGACTTAATCATTGTTTTATTGAGATGCCCGAAATTACACATATTACACACATAGTCATGGATATTCTTAGCAGAGTGTTCCGAGCTGATCTTCATGCAGATCCCAAACTTTGTCTCTTGGGAATTGTGGATGATCTCCAGGTGGAAGAAGTCATTAAACAAGCTATAGCCACGGCCCTATTTCAGGCTTGTATACTGATTCTTATAGGGCGTACACACGGTCGGACTTTCTGGAAAGCTAGGTCCGACGTACTTGCCGCCAGACCTCCGGCGGACTACCGCCGGACTTTCTGAACGGCCAGACTTGCCTACACACGGCTGGACTTTCCGGAATCCGGTCTTCCCGACAGACTTCCGACGGACTTTCAGAATGAACGGACTTTCCCACACACGGACAAGTCCGTTCATTTTGAACGTGACTCGGGTACGACGGGACTAGAAAAGGAATTCAATCTCGCCGCTTTTTTTGGCGAGATTGAAACCTTGCGAGCCCCGTCGCAGGCATCCCAGGCCCTTAGGTCTGGTATGGAACTTTAAGGGGAACCGGCGTGGGGGTCCCCCCAAAATCCATACCAGACCCCGATCCGAGCACGCAGCCCGGCCGGTCAGGAAAGGGGGTGAGGACGAGCGAGCGCCCCCCCCCTGAACCGTACCAGGCCGTATGCCCTCAACATTGGGGGTGCTTTGGGGGAGGGGGCGCCTTGCGGTGCCCCCCACCACAAAGCACCTTGTCCCCATGTTGATGAGGACAAGGGCCTCTTCCCGACAACCCTGGCCATTGGTTGTCGGGGTCTGTGGGCGGGGGACTTATCGGAATCCGGGAGCCCCCTATAATAAGAGGGCCCCCAGATCCCGGCCCCCCCACCCTATGTGAATGAGTATGGTGTACATGGTACCCCTACCCATTCACCTAGGGAAAAAGTGTAAATAATAAAACACAACACAGGTTTTTAAAATATTTTATTAAACAGCTCCGGGGGGGATCTTGCTCCGGCTTCGGGGGTCCCTCTGGTTCCTCTTCTCCCGGCGTTCGGTTGGTTCTTCGGCCGGCCCCTCCGCTGTCTTCAGGTAGCTCTATTGCCAGCAGAGGTCCGGACTTCTTGTCTTCTCTTCTCCAGATGTTGACATGACGCTCTCTCCGGCCTCTTCTCCCGGTGTTCCAGGTCTTCGGCCGGCCCCTCCGCTGTCTTCAGGTAGCTCTATTGCCAGCGGAGGTCCGGGCTTCTGTGCTTCTGGGCTTCTGGGCTTCTCTTCTCTTCCCCAGATGTTGACACGACGCTCTCTCCGGCTGGACTGGTCTCTGAGGGCTCCGTTGTCGACCACGCCCCCTAAAACGTCACAGTCCCAGCATGCCCAGGGACTGTGACATCATATGGGGGCGGGGTCTCCACCTATATAAGTCACAACGGAGCCCTCAGAGACCAGTCCAGCCGGAGAGAGCGTCGTGTCAACATCTGGGGAAGAAAAGAGAAGCCCAGAAGCCCGGACCTCCGTTGGCAATAGAGCTACCTGAAGACAGCGGAGGGGCCGGCCGAAGAACCAACCGGACGCCGGGAGAAGAGGAACCGGAGGGACCCCCGAAGCCGGAGCAAGATCCCCCCGGAGCTGTTTAATAAAATATTTTAAAAACCTGTGTTGTGTTTTATTATTTACACTTTTTCCCTAGGTGAATGGGTAGGGGTACCATGTACGCCATACTCATTCACATAGGGTGGGGGGGGCGGGATCTGGGGGCCCTCTTATTATAGGGGGCTCCCGGATTCCGATAAGTCCCCCGCCCGCAGACCCCGACAACCAATGGCCAGGGTTGTCGGGAAGAGGCCCTTGTCCTCATCAACATGGGGACAGGGTGCTTTGTGGTGGGGGGGCACCGCAAGGCGCCCCCTCCCCCAAAGCACCCCCCATGTTGAGGGCATGCGGCCTGGTACGGTTCAGGAGGGGGGGGCGCTCGCTCGTCCCCACCCCCTTTCCTGACCGGCCGGGCTGCGTGCTCGGATCGGGGTCTGGTATGGATATTGGGGGGACCCCAACGCCGGTTTTTCGGCGTAGGGGGTTCCCCTTAAAGTTCCATACCAGACCTAAGGGCCTGGGATGCCCCCCGCGCTCGCCGCAATGGAAAAATTTGTTTTTCCTATTGCAGCGAGCGCGAGATGCAGTAACCTGCTCCTCTGTCGTATCTGGTCCGTCGGACCAGCATACAAACGAACGGGCTTTCCGTCAGGAACTGAGTCCGGCGGAGTTACGACGTAAGATTTGAAGCAAGTTTCAAATCTAAAGTACGTCGGATTTCCGGCCGAAACGGTCCGTCGGAAGTCCGATGGAGACCACACACGGTCGGATTGTCCGCCGGATTTGGTCCGGCGGCGTCCGTCTGACTTTTGCATGTGAAAAGTCCGACCGTGTGTACGCCCCATTAGATATGGGAAGTCAAAGGACCCTCCCTCCTGGAAGAAGTGGGTAGTTTAGATAGGCAACACACTACAGTTGAAAAAATACATTTTCCAAAACAGAGGGTGCTCAGGAAAGTACCAAGCAGCCTGGTCTCCTTGGCTGGATATGCCAGTCTTATTCCCTGTAGACCTAATTCTGGACAGACTTTTGTGATATAATTGGTGCTTTGAATACTTGAGGTATAGTTACAATTAATGGGGATAGTGCTAGATTAACTGGTTGTACTGCTGTTGGAGTGGTTTGAAGAAATTTTGTGTTTAAGTGACAATACTGAATCTTGATTTTGTTGTATTGTCATGCATATTGTAACCTCTATGGAATGGAGATCTGCTTGTATTTTGCTGTATATTCTCAATAATCATCTTTTTTGTTCTATATCAATCAGCAGGGTAAGCGTATACTGTACTGTGATGTAATTGCCAGGAACTGCAGCACGAGGATTGTAGTGCAATTTTGCATCACACTAATTTCTTCATAGCTCACTGTGTACACCACCTCCCTTTCTCTGCTTTCTTCTTGTAGGTAAGGGGGCAGGCTTAGGCCCTGGCCTTGTTAGGTAGAGGCTGTATGGGGCCCCACAATTTCTAACCGTGGCCCTGTGTAAACACAATGTTTCATATTCCTAATATATGTCTGCTGTACCATGTACTTGAATGAAAACATATCCTGTTCTCTTTGTATTGCTTCCTTTGTGTGAAATCCCTGGTGTTCCTGCCAGTCCCTCAGATTTGTCCTGACACTCCCCCCACCCCCCTTTCCTTTGAATCACTTTTAAAGCCTCACTCCCCTTCCCACTTTTTTTAAGTCTTTTCCACAGCATGAAGCCTACACAGGACGAAATAAGCCCCTCTCTTGTCTGAGAAAGACAAGAGAATCCTCCTTGACTGCACAAACATTATGACTTCCCCTAAAATGTCTGAGGAAAGTTCCCATAATGACATTTAAATCCTCACTATCTGGATTGCCTGTTCCATACCATATACAGTGCGGACGGAACGTATTCAGACCCCCTTAAATTTTTCACTCTTTGTTATATTGCAGCCATTTACTAAAATCATGTAAGTTCATTTTTTTCCTCATTAATGTACACACAGCACCCCATATTGACAGAAAAACACAGAATTGTTAACATTTTTGCTGATTTATTAAAAAAGAAAAATTGAAAAATTTAAGGGGGTCTGAATACTTTCCGTCCCCACTGTATACTGACTGTTACCTCTGTCATGGTTTCTTGAAAAATCCTCGAAATTAAAAAAAAAAAACAGGAAACTAACGATCCACAGAAAATGCTTACAACCTGTACCTGCACTTTTCTGTCCCTGGGGCAAATAAGGATATACCTTGTCCATGCTGACACAGAATATGGCTTTGTGTGATAACAAAGGTCAAATTAACTTTTACATGCAGCTTTAGCTGCAGCATCAAACTGTGAGGAAATGCTTTTAAATTAATAATATTCTCGATATACAGTGCAAGGCTCCTCCAAAGTGAAAGAAACCCTGGGAAGAGACTTTTTTTCTTGGACTGAGATCTCATTAAAATATGATAATGCTGATAGTTCACCTAAAATACAGTGGGAGTAGAATGCCAGGAGGTGTCTCTATTCACTGAATTCCACTCGAGTTCACCTTATTTCCGCACACAGTAATTTAAACATCCCACTGACACCTACCAACCTCCATATGCCCCTTTATTACATGCACAAAGTAACAAAACTGGGAATTATCGCCTTACACTGCAATCAAACAAGTCATATTCAGCAGAAGATTAAATCCGCTTTGTGTTGGAATTAACACCTTCCATGATGGCGTTTTACCATCGCTTTTTATATATACATATTTAAGTCAGCGTAATCTTTGACTTCTGATCTTACTTTCACTATTGGATTTTTAATCTACTCTGCTTATTAAAAAAATACAGTCAAAGGAGAGAGACTGCAGAGGGGAAAGAGCAATGTCAGGGTACAGTCTGAATTCACTCATAGAGTCCATTCTGAACTGAGCTGAACACTTTTACACCTGCTTAGGCTCACCATACCCATTGTCTTCAGATAATGGGTATGGGGAGCCTAAGCTTTATCTTCAGATTGAACAATTGCCTTTGGGTTTACCAAAAATATGTAATATGTAATATGAGGACTGTCCTAAATTATCAAATTGATTTGTATCCCATCAGACAGATCTGTGCACTACACAGTTGCTAGTAGACCTAAAGGTGATTACATCACACTGTGGCTGCATTTCTAAAATTCCAAATGAAGTGTGAGGCCAGCATTGTCCCTTGGAGTGTGTTCTGCATAACACTCAGGAATAAAAGACAATCACTGTCGCATGATCAATCAAAGCCATTCCTCTTGGAATTTTTTCCTCATCTTAATGAATGAGGCTTCACCTATTTCAATGTCCTGAAGCAAGCAAATTGAAAAGCATGCTTGTTAAGAACACAGCTGTGGTTTACAAATTACGAGTATAGTTAGATAGTGTGACCGACCGCCCCGACACCCAGCCTTGGTGCCCACATCAAGATACAGCTTCCTCCACTTTGGAACCAGGAACGAGGTTTTATAGCTAAATATTGCACCCAAGAACTAGACAACACTAGCTTCGGTGCAAATTGGAACTAACTTTATTGTAAACTCACACAGAATATATACCACACAAAATCAGATACAAGCTTGATCACATTATCCTAAACAATGCAAACTTTAAACAGTAATATCATCAGCGCATCTAAAGCCTGGTACACACTGGTTGAACAAAAAAAACTGTAAGCTCCAGTCAGAGCCGCTGTACTCATTCACTATATCAAGTACAGTAAGTACAGCAACCTTCCCCCCTGAGCTGTTGTGTTCTGACAGGGGGCTGTCTCCCCCCCACACCAGAACACTCAGATCAGCCATCACCGCCATTGGCTGAGAACGCTGAGAATGCTGATCAGGAGTCAGTTGGCTGCTTCTGTCAGTTGGCATGCTCATCTGACAGATGCCAGCTTCTGTCGGACAGACCAACACACGGGCCGAATGTCAGTTGTTTTTATTTTTTTTTTAATCGGCAGATGTCTCCCGACATTTGGCCCATGTGTACCCGGCTTAATGACCAGTTAAAAGTGATCTAATTAAACAGTAAGCTAATTAACAACTAGTCAGTCACCTAGACAAGTCTAGTTGACTCAGGTCAGTGTCCACCCAGACAGTTCAGCACCAGTTCCCCAAAAAGAAATCCCAGGGCTGTCTAAATCTCAATAACCAGTTTTCACTTATGTAATCTGTCCACTAGACAAGTCATCATAAGACAAAATTGTTGATAAATATGTCTGTCCCAAATGGAGGCGCTTCTCCAATCCAGTCTGCAGAAAGGCCACTGAATTTCCTCTGTCCATTAACCTGTACAAGAATAATATTACACCTTTCCACCCACTCCAGAAGGGAAGCTTTATTGTCTTTATTCAGAGAATTAATCCAAGACTCACTCTCAGAGTTCATCACATTGTTGTCCATCACTAGAGAGTGATCTGCTTTCTCCGTGGGATCAGAGGCTGAACTGAGCTCTTTCCCATGCTCTGACCAGGAGAAGCATGCAAAATCCCCAGTCTCCTCCATGGGTCATAACCAGTGGGTAGAAGGCTATCCTTTAGTCCCTTCTAAAAGCCACTGTGCTGGTTGAGTTTGTGATAGATAGATAGATAGATAGATAGATAGATAGATAGATAGATAGATAGATAGATAGATAGATAGATAGATAGATAGATAGATAGATAGATAGACCCTTTTTTTTATAGGAGGGAGAAACCATAAGTAACACATTTCAGGGGTCAGGCGGTGCCCTCTTCATCAGGTCTTAGAATACTGTGTCTAATAACAAGATCAGGACTTAGGCAATCGAAACATACTGTATGCTGAAGAAAAAAGGGAGTCATGTATTTCAATTGAAAAGTCTGTCTCTGGCAGTCAGTGGTTAAAGGTTCAACTTGGTGTCAATTTGATCCTGACTTCACTGCCTAGTGAGTTACTAACTTGGAACTAGCACACAGCCAGCAAAGTTAGTTAAGGGGGATGAGGGTTCTTCCCACTGACCACAAATGTATGGAGCATTCTTCCCACTTACCATCATGCCAATGTAACGTGATCTGTAGAATAAGTAATCAATAACATGGGTTCCCTGAGATCATAGAGCTATTACAAGAGTTTTCAGTGTTAAAATGGTTGAGAAAGGTTACACTAACCAGTAAAGCCAGGTTTCAAATGACAGCCTTGAGGTATGCACCTTTAGAAACAAGTCAGCCATGGTAACTTTATATTTTTTATCCCCCCAGGTTCTTTTTTAAAATGAGAACAGTGTCTGAGTACAGCTAATCTTCTATTGACTGTAAGCCTGCCTGGATCTAAGTAATAGATGCACTGTTGTGACTTGATGCTTTGGTTCTGTTGTTATCTGTCTAAAGCTTCTAAAAAGGGTTAGATTCTGGAAGAATCACTAACATAACAACAAGGTTAATATGGGAGCTACGTGACACATTATGCTGCCTTCTCCCTGTGTGTCTTCAATCACCCGTTCCTGGCTGTTCTAACACCTTTCCCTTGAGGAACCCAATGAAACATTCCTTCCAAAGCTTACCAATGTTTATCCTTGAACAAGATATTTTTGGAAGTATTCCCCAGGCAATAAATATGAGAAGCCAAGAGTCCGTCTGAAAAGAAGCCTTTTCTGGACCACCTGACAGTATTTGTTTTCTGTCTGTACGATGATTGTTCAAAACCGGTGTTCTCTTAAAGCAAACCTGTGCTTTACCTATTTGGGGTAACAGGTTTGCTTTAATGACTCCCTTCTTCAACAGCATAAACTCAGGCAAGAAAGAGAATTGAATGACATGTCTCCCCTGTTCATGAAAGTACTGAGTATTTTCTTCAATACCTGCATAGGCAAAGCACAGGTCTGCTTTATGACCTCAGGTAGAAATCCTTTAGGGCAAGCTCACACTACCCACATGCTAAAATGCTCCATTTTTGTGCGCAGTCTGGTGTCCATTTTTCCAGCCAGAGGGGGAAGTGCAATGTGCAGTTTTAGCTCATCATACTTTATACCTTTTTTTTTTAACTTTATTGAGGGTATAGAATTGTACAATGTTCACGTCTGCCCATCAAAGTGGTGTGATGTGCGGAGATGACCTGCAATGCCATCTGATGCGCTGTGAAAAAGTGCAGAACCTATTCTTGGCGATCAGGTCTGTGACTACAAAATGCATTATAGTGGGCTGGTCCCAGCCAGGTGAGGCTGTAGTGTGCTATGTCTAGTTTTAATAAATTTGGATGAAAAATCAGATGTCATTGAATGCCAGCTTCCTCAGCTGTTCCAACCCAATCGCTGTCACTGGACAGCTTGGCCTGTGTATAAACATAATAAATAAATAAATAAATACATAAATAAATATATTTTATATATATATATATATATATATATATATATATATATATATATCATAATCATCACCTGTATTAACCCTACAGCGTTATCACAATACAACAGTATAAAGGAAAACAGTGGAGTAAAAAAGTACCAATACGTTTATGGGATTTTAATGTTTTGTATGCATGTTTTCAATATCCTTTATTGCAGGCATCTTTATTGCAGGCATACTTTTTTAATGTAAATTCTTCATGGTTGCAAGGTGGCAGTTGTATCCTGGCTGTGTCTTTTATCTAAAGTTGGGATAAATTGAGACTATTGCATTACATGATACTGCTAACCCCATATGTTTTTAGGTACTAGAGGCAGGAGTGTACAGGAGAAATGGAGGATTGGTACAACCTTGGCAGCACAATAGTGCTCAGTCATAGTACAGTGAGCAGATAGGTGACATTGAAAACTTTAGAGCTGCAAAACAGAATACAGACCCTCTTGTCTTCTCAGTGTAGCGGGCAAATGTGAATTCCAAAGTGGCTGAACAGAATTATTTTTTTTTTAGGGTAAATGGTTATAGAAGCAGGGGCATTGCTAGGTGGCAAAAGGACCAGGGGCTTCAGCCCGAAGTCCAAGGCTGGAAAAGGGGGGGGGGGGGTATGTGACGCAGGATTTTTTTTTGGTTGGGCCGTGACCTATCTGACCTGCATACACTAATCTACCTGACCTACATACGCTGATGGTTTCGACCTACATACACTAACCTACCTACACTGACCTATATACACTGACCTACCTACACTGACCTACATACATTGACCTACCTACATTGACCTACATACACTGATGGTAGTGACCTACATACACTGACTTACCTACACTGACCTATATACACTGACCTACATACACTGACCTACATACACTGACCTACCTATACTGACCTGCCTGACCTACATA